>NW_025370519.1:0-70 GCF_016433145.1 Gracilinanus agilis | reverse complement strand
TCTGGTGTTCAATTGCAAGATTCTACCTTTTAAACAGTTATTTTCTTGCCAGATCTCTTCCATTTTCCTC
>NW_025370518.1:0-3473 GCF_016433145.1 Gracilinanus agilis | reverse complement strand
TAATAGCACCTACTTTGTAAGATTACTGGGGGGATTGAAATAGATAACATACATAAAGTGCTTTACAGACATGAAACCATTACAAGTATTAGCTATCATTTTTCCTAACATTATTAAGCTTGAGTTATGACCAAACATTGTAAAATAAAATAGCAATAAAACCTTCCCCATAAACTGGAGGTGTATTCTACCAAAAATACACACAATATTAAGAAAAGTAGATAAACTCAGAAGTGACATATACCAAGGAATACAAAGTAATACATATGACCAGAGCACAGTATAGGAGGTCACAAATACAGGGAACATGCATGGCTGGGGCACATCCATGGAATAATAAGTAATATATAGGTATAATGTGACAACACCACAGTTTCTCTGAGCCTGTTTCCCACTGAGCTCTCAGCTGGGCCTAGGCCCTCAGAAGGTTTTCCTCTAGTGCGTTAGATAAATAGGAGCCTTAGGGTTCAAAGGAAAAAAAATTATTCTACTTAAAACATATTTGATGACCCTGAGATGAAAATAGCAAGCAAGTACATAAAAGCTTCCCACAAAGTGGGTTTGGAGAGGGGTGAGAAAGCTCCCTACTCATCCCCTAGGGCAGTCCTCATATGCCCTGGCCCAAAGGGATTTATCTGGAGACAAAGTTAACTGAAAATGTCCTTCTATAGCATTTTGGCTCACAGCATCTCTGGTTGATGAATTAAATATTAGGGTGTGTGTTGGTTGGGGGGTTTCAGTGGCATAATTAACCCAAACTGCTTCAGGTCTGCTAGTGCCCTAGCCTTCAATAGCCTTCCCCTAGATGCCCAGTTGTATCTCTGCAGCTTGCCACTGAGTGCCGTATCTTTGGTACTCTCATCTTTCTCCAAAGCTTCCATTGGAGTCCTCAGTCAACATGTTTCCTCTTCCCTCAAAAGAATAGACTCTACCATCTGGTTGGGTTTTTCTGTTTGTTTGTTTTATTGATTTTTTTCCTACTCCCTAGTTTAAACATTAGCTTTTACTCTTTTAAAGAGGCAGANCAGTGGCATAATTAACCCAAACTGCTTCAGGTCTGCTAGTGCCCTAGCCTTCAATAGCCTTCCCCTAGATGCCCAGTTGTATCTCTACAGCTTGCCACTGAGTGCCGTATCTTTGGTACTCTCATCTTTCTCCAAAGTTTCCATTGGAGTCCTCAGTCAACATGTTTCCTCTTCCCTCAAAAGAATAGACTCTACCATCTGGTTGGGTTTTTCTGTTTGTTTGTTTTATTGTTGGATTTTTTTCCTACTCCCTAGTTTAAACATTAGCTTTTACTCTTTTAAAGAGGCAGAGTTCTAAAACACTGGAAAAGAAAACCTCTCTCTCCAGAAAGATGGATCTGTCAGGCTTCAGTCATTCTCCCCTTGAGATTGAGATCTTTCAAACCCAGGACAACCAGACAACTAATTATCATCTGAAGGCATTTTGGCAAAGGGGTGCTGGTGCTAGCTTGAAGTGGCCAGCAAGGAGCAATAGTTAGCTTTTCAGAGTGAGCACCTCTGAAATTGGTTAAGGCTATTTTATTTTATTGATTGCCTGACTTTAATAAAATGATTGAGAAAATGCAGGATGGCCTGGTAAATGTTTAATGGCAGGCTCTGAGTGGGTAAGTTTATCTGGTACACATTTTTAGTATAATTTGCATTATTAAAATTTTCTACATCATTTAATTAAATCCAGACAACAAAAGGGTGTATTTAGTGAATAATGAAGCTGTGCCTGAGTAGGAAATCCTGCTCTAACATTATCACCAAATGGTATCCCAGTCCCTATGTGAAAGCACTGCAGATGACTAAGGTAGATCCCACCATGCCAGATCCAATGCTACTAAGCAGATGAAAGATATATGACCTTAGCATCTAGAAAATTGGCTTCTTCACCTGCAAATTGTGATTTATGATATACTATATGATAGGGTTGTTGTAAACTCTAAAAATCTATACACACATATATGTCTATATGTTTTAAAAATCATCATTATATTTCTACCTCCCAAAATAAACCCTTGCATTTGATATGATTTAAGATGATGTTCGGTTTCTCTTTTGATTCAAAATTTGTTTCCTAGTAAAACCCAGCCATTTGACCTTATTATGCCAATGGAGGCTAAAAAGGAAAAAATCTCCTATATAATAACCCTTCAGTTAGTTGAAAACTATTATCATTTTATCCCCAAGTCTTCTCTTTCCAGGATAAAGATCCTAGATTCCTTCAGCTGAGTCCCAAAAGACATATTACTTAATCATCTCACCATCCTAGCAACCCTCTACTTGGCAGGCAAAGGCATATGAATGTAGTGCCTGAATTTAATCCAGAAGTACTCTAATCAGGGCTGAATATAGTGTGCTATTATCTATCAATTCATTCAGATAGAAAAAGATCTCTAGAAATGGGCTGTCTCTTCTCTGAAGTCTGGTTCTAAGTTTAATCTCCCAAATAGCACTTAGGACCTGATCTTGCCCTGCCAGTGTTATGCATGTGTCCAGGAAAAGTACATTTTCTCATGGAGAACACAAGCTCCTGCATCACAGGATTTTATCTGCTAATTCCCTTGTGCTCTTCATCACACCTAGAAAGTATAGCCCATCCCATGTATACTCAACTTATACTTTTATATTAATTGATCACTCTCATGCCTGGGCATCATGAATCATGGCCCAGGAGATGGTGGAGGAGATGGAAGAGTAGAGGTCTAACAAGGATTGTATCCAAACATGAAGACTCTGTACCACATGCTACTTTGCCTCCTTAGCCACACCAAAGGAATTCAATGAAATGGCATTCTTCCCCCCTGGAATATAACAATTCAATTCAGGCTCCCTCTCTCTTTTCTCTCTCTCTCTTTTACCTCCAGTTGAAAATCAAATTTGAATGCTATGTATTCTCATGCATCTTCAAGATTTATTCATAAGTCACAGCTGAATGCACTGTGTGTTGTATTTATGTGAACAAACACATATAAAAAAAAGAATCAGTTCCATTATCTAGATAGATGTGTGTTTGTCAGCATCAGAGAGGAGATCCATCCTAGAAGTTATAAGTATTCAGCTACTCTTTTAAAAACATCAGTCAGGCATTGTAAGACATATAACTACAGCATAAGCAATGACCTTTAAGCATGTCTGACTTCCTATTATCTACATACTGTGAAATAGAAACAAGTTGATATTGGAAATCTTGGTAATATCTACATAGAAGCTATTTATTTCAAACTTATTCTGCTCAATGCACCAGCCATAATTGCATTAACAATAGAAACACATTGAGATGTTATTCAGAGAATTCTATCAGGTTTTCATTCCCAAATTCTTTTTAAAAGATAAATAGAAGTGCTAGATGGAAGATAGAAAGACTAAGAAAGAGGGGAGACAGAGGAGGGGGTGGTGGAGAAAGACAGAGAGGGAGAGAGAGAGAGAGAGAGAGAGAGAGAGAGAGAGAGAGAGAGAGAG
>NW_025370517.1:0-7415 GCF_016433145.1 Gracilinanus agilis | reverse complement strand
TATCTATCTATCTATCTATCTATCTATCTATCTATCTATCTATCTATTTATTCATTTATCTATCTATCTGTTTATTTATTTATTTATTTTATTTATTTTGTTAACTATTTCCCAAATACATTTTAATCTGCTTTGGTGGCATTCTGGAATGTTATAGAGAGCATGCAGCCAGCCTAGGAGCATTCAAATCGCCATTAACTATGTTGCCTTGAATAAGCAACTAGTTGGTACAATGGATAGAACACTGGACCTGGAGCCTGGAAATCATTAGTGGAAAGAGACATCTACTAGCTGTGTGACCCTGGACAAGGTTTTTAACTTGCCTCAATTTCCTCACCTATAAAAGGGAGATATTAATGTCACTATATCCTATGGTTATCATGAGGAAAATATGGGATAATATTTGTAACATGCTTTATAAATCTTAATGTTCCAGATAAATAATAGTTATTATTAATCACCCAGGCTGCAAATGCCCCCACGTTAAAAAGTATATATGTAAGTCATGTTTCATTATCAGTATTTAAGGCAAACATTCTCATTCCAGTTTTACAAATAGGGAATTTGAACTTAGTGGCAGAGACAACAATAGAGATTCATACTCCTGACCAATATTCTTTCTACAATCTCACATACATCTAGTAGTTTCAGTTGCTGCTCTTCCATTCCTCAAATGGTTTCATGAAATCTTCATGTAGGACAAGAGAAGAGCTCAGAAAATGTATCTCTCTCCCTTCATTGCACAAAAGGGCATGAGAGAACTGTGGACATGATTGATGTGTTGGCTAGAGATTTGAACTACTCTCCCTCCCCTTTTTTAATCTCTGTTTACTAGCTAAAGAAGGAGAAAGAGATGTATATATTCAGAAGCTGTGATGTAAAACAAATGGTATCAATAAAAATCAGAGAATTTTTAAAGAATATAGAGCATCTGATCCAGAAGAAACCATTACTCAATATGGTATATTAGAAAAAAAGTAAGGGGTATCTGAATCTAAAGCTTGCCTGATACTATCTATGTGACTCTGAGTTACTTTATCTCCAGAGGCCTCAGTTTCTTCCTCTGTAAAATGAAAAGGCTCTTCTTTCTTTTCTTTTCTTTTCTTTTCTTTTCTTTTCTTTTCTTTTCCTTCCTTCCTTCCTTCCTTCCTTCCTTCCTTCCTTCCTTCCTTCCTTCCTTCCTTTCTTTCTTCANTTCTTTCTTTCTTCCTTCCTTCCTTCCTTCCTTCCTTCCTTCCTTCCTTCCTTCCTCTCTTTCTTTCTTTCTTTCTTTCTTTCTTTCTTTCTTTCTTTCTTTCTTTCTTTCTTTCTTTCTTTCTTTCTTTCTTTCTTTCTTTCTTTCTCTTTCTTTCCTGTATGGAAATTCAGAGAGAAGATTGGTCCAAGCTTGGCAATGGGGGTAAAGTGAGTTGCCCTGGGTCACACAGCTAGGAAGTGTCTGGGGCTGGATTTGAACTCAGGAAGATGAGTCTTACTGATTCAAGTACTATGTCACTTACCTGCCTGAAATTTTCACTTAACAAAAAAGCGACCTAAAGCACATAGAGAAAAAGTGACTTCTGCCCCATCCCACTGCAGCTCTCTCTCCTGTCTATCTTCTTTTCCCCCAACCCAAATTTAGGCACAAATGCTTGGCCATTCTTTCAAAATTTCTAAAAGAAGGGAAATATAAACAAGACATCCAGACCTTTTCCAGTCCCTGCAATGTTCCCCAATGTCCGGAAGGTGGTACCATTGCAAAGATGAACAATTTCATGGGAGACTGGAAAGGAGTGGGAGAAAGGCGGAGGATGCAGGGCAGAGTCAAGGTACATTTAGTTCCAAGCCCTAAAAGCAGCAACAGCAGCAGCCTGAGAGGCAGACACCATGTCATATATTACAGGAGCTACAAACAATTCAGTATCTCAAAGACAATTATTAATTTCCTTTTTAATGCAAGTGAAAGTGCTAACCCCAGCTGAGAGGGAGGCATCTCATTTGTCAGTCACCAGAACAATCTTAGGATGGCTTGGCTGAAACACTGTTATTTCAGAGTGCTGCTCAGAGCCCATCACACGTTCTTAGGAGAAACTTTTCTTCTTCCACAATAGATCTGCGCAGAGGCAGAATGAAACTCAGTTTCTAAGGAATAACAGCAAGCCAGAGAACAAGGAATTAATTGGGGAAGCTAGTCGAGTCAGTTTGCTGTTCATCTCATCAAATAATCACCAAGTCTTAGTCTGAGAAAGAATCTTAGAGATCTTAAACTTAGAGCTAGAAAGGACTTTAGAGATGAACAAATGAATAAAGGAATGAACAAATGGATTTGAAAGAATTTTTTGAGTACTTACTGTTTTTAGCAACTTAGTTTAAGGCAGTATGATAAGTCCTTCTTTTATCCTTTACTTTTTGTCTTAGTAACAACTCTAAGGCAGAAAAGCAAAGGTTAGGCAAATGGGATTAAATGTCTTACTCAGGTTCATATAGCTAGGAAGAATCTAATACCAGATTTGAACCCAGGACCTCCTGTCTCCAGGTTTCGCTCTCAATCCATTGCACTACTTAGCTGCCCTTCAGTGTGCTGAGTTCTGAGACTAGAGGATAGGGACAGAGTTTGCATTTCATTAGGACAGGAATTTCCCAGTCAAGGAATTCCCTTTCCCAATGGAAGTCTACACTTTCTCTTCAACTAACTAGTCTTAGATAGCTGCCTCAGACCCTGAGAATCACACACAAGAGCTCCTTGCCCAGGGCCACACAGCCAGTATGAGTGAGAGGCAGGGCTGGAATCCAAATGCCTTCATGTCCTTTCTTCTTAGGAAGTTATCCTCTTAAAGAGGGAGACAACGCAAATAGAGGAATTATGTCCATAGAAGAGAATTTTGGTTTGGGGAGTCACGGGGGTGGTAAGTAGAGTCACAGGGCAATGGACTGTCGTGCTCTTTCCGGAAATAATGGTATTGTTAATTTGATTACTTCCTAGAGCAAATGGTGTGATGGGTATGTGAGAGAAATGGAATCTTGAGGCAGGTGGCACAATGTCCTGAGAAGAAAGTGAATTAGGTGAATCTGCAGTGGAGAGGACATTAGATGTCATTAACTTGGAGAGGAAGGAATTCTAGAAGTCATCTTGTCCTTGAGCCATTCAATTTATTGGATCAGAAAGAGGAAGGAGACCCCACTCCCCCCAAGACAGAGAAGGGGAAAGACTTTCCAAAGATCACACACATAAGTGGCAAAAGTGGGATTTGAACTTAGATTTTCTGCCCCTAAGACTCTTGGTATAGAAACATTTCCTTGGAGGAATCTCTTCACTTTGGCAATTACTAGAGGAATAGATGTGACTTTGGGCAAGTCCTTTCTCCTCCTTTGGCATCAGTTTCTTCTTCTGTAAAACTGAAGGAGGCTGAACTGCTGCAGAAATTCATGATACTGTATGTACCTGTATCCCTGGTACCTTTTGGCATTTTGAAGGAAATGATGGACCTTTTCTCCAAAGAATGTCTTTAAATGAAGGGCATCTAGGTAGCACAGATAGAGCTCTAGGTCTAGAATCAGGAACACCTGGGTTCAAATGTGACCTCAGACACTTCTTAGCTGTATAAACCTGGGTAAGTCACTTAACCCCAACTGCCTAGCTCTTAGCTCTCTTCTGTCTTGGAACCAATACACAGTACTGATTGTAAGATGGAAAGTGAAGGCTTAAAAAAGATACAGAGGGAAAACTCTAGAGGGCCACCTGGAAAAGTCCCTGAGGAAGGAGAGATGGAAGGAGGAGTCTGGAAGGAAACCAGAGAATCCATGAGGAAGTGATGAGAGAGCAGAGAATTGAAGGCAAGGAAAATGGTCAATGAGGGCTAAGTTATGGAGGTGGGAGATGCCTTTGAGGGCAGATCCACCAGTCATAAAGCATTTGGAAGTGGGTCCCATGTCAGAAGAATGGAGACAGCAAAGGACCAGGATAGGAAGGTCTTTGAATGAAGACAAAGATCCTCATGTACATAGAGCTCACATGGACTTGTACACATATTTCGATTTGGTGGTCAAATTCACATGGCCATTGAGAGTGATGGTCACATACAACACATATCCCGTGTTTCACATCCTTCTGATAACCTTAAAACCCAGCTCAGATCACACTTCTCCTCTCTTCAAAAATGCCACTGGCTCCCTATTGCCTCAGGGTCAAAGTACAACCTTTTCAGGCTGACATCCTTTGGCCCCTACTTTTCCAGGCATTCCCATCATACCCCTTCATGCACTCTCTGTCCAGTCCAAATGACCTGCTCACTGTTCCCAGGACGTGACATTCTATCTGCTGCCTTCCTGCCTTCGGACTGGATGTCCCCCATGCTCGGAATGTTCTCTCTCCCTCCCTTCTGTCTCCCTTAGAGCACAATTTAGGGACAATTTCCTACAAAGGCTTTCCCCAATCACAGGAAGGAATCTTTCCTTTTAAATTACACTGTATAAGTGCATCTCTTTCATCTTCACCAAGTTGTATTCTTTTTTTTTTTAAACCCTTAACTTCTGTGTATTGGCTCCTTGGTGGAAGAGTGGTAAGGGTGGGCAATGGGGTCAAGTGACTTGCCCAGGGTCACCCAGCTGGGAAGTGCCTGAGGCCGGATTTGAACCCAGGACCTCCCTTCTCTAGGCCTGACTCTCCATCCACTGAGCTACTCAGCTGCCCCTACCTAGCTGCATTCTTGCTGTAGCCACCAAGAAAATAGATGGATTTTGTAGGCAAGACTTTTTCCCTCTTAATTTTCTGAGCCTCGTACACTGCTGGGCACCTAGTAGGTGTTTAATAAATGCTTATTGAATTAGACTTTGGGCTTCCTGACTGAGAATACGCATGCACAGTGTTAAGCATCAGGGGCACACACACACACACACACACACACACACACACACACACACACACACACACGCTCCAGGATTGCTTCCTTCTTGTTAAAAGAAGATTCTCTTTAAACAGAAACATGCAGTAATATAAATAGAGTTGGGTGAAAGGGACTGGATTAAGAACTCTGGAGACCCCAGCCCTGTTTTTCAGCAGCAAACCCCTGCCTTCGCACTGTCCGCAGAGGCAATCAGGAGGGCTCTTCAGTTTGCACACGTCCACCCTTCTGGACCCAGCGGGCGAATGTGCTCTAAACGGCTTGGGATGGAGTCTTGGTTTTATCCCTCACTAACGTCAGAGCCTTGAGTCAGCCAGGCTTGCAGAACCATCTTCCTGCCTTCCTTCCCTCACTACTACTCAGATCAGAAGCATCTTGGGTTCTTGTGTCTGCCCTTTCCTAAATTCAAAGCTTCTAGGCCCAACTGTGTCAGGCATAATAATAGTAATTATTATGATAATTAATGCTTTTAGCCAATAATAATAATGATGAAAATAATAACTATAATCAGGAATGATAATTATAATAACAAATAACGACGTTACCATTGTTTAGTTGTTTTCAATCCTGTCTGACTCTTGTTGATCTCTTAGGATTTTGTTGATAGAGATATTGGAGTGATTTGCCATTTCCTTCTTCAGCTCATTTGATGGACAAGGAAACTGAGGCAGAGTTAACTGACTTGCCCAGGGCCACACAGCTAGGAAGTATCTCAGGCCAGATTTGAACTCAGGTTTTTTCTGACTCCAAGCCCAGCTCTACATACACTGTACCACCTCGCTGCCCCAAAGAAAACTGTAATCAATAATAATAATGATGATGATGAAAACGCCTCCTATTTCCACAATATGTAAAGAGCTTTACTTTTCTTACCTTGCCTCATAGAATCAATACTATGTATTGGTTCTAAGGCAGAAGCGCTTTAAGGGCTAGGCAATGGGGGTTAAGTGACTTGCCCAGGGTCACACAGCTAGGAAATGTTTGAGGTCACATTTGAACCCAGGACGTCCCATTTCTAGACTTGCCTTTCAATCTTCTGAGCCACTTAGCTACTCTCACATCCCATGTTTTAATTGAACCAGGTACCTAGTGATGAGGGTAAGAGCCATTAGCTGCATTAGGTGTTTCACAAATAGCAGCTAACCTTATTTATGAGCTCCAGGTAAAACCATGTGACAGGTTCATGTTCATGGTATCCCCCCCTTTTTTTTGGTCTAGGATGGAGATGGAGAAGTGGGAGCTTCATAAATAGTAGATATGGGGAACTCAAAGTCCCCTTGTGGTATTTCCTGGCTTCTCTTTTGGCTAAGTCAGCAAATTCAGAGGAAAAAGAATTTTATTATTATTTTTAAAACATGCTGATCTGTAGGGAGACAATGTGGTATAGTGCAAAGACCCAAAGCTATGGAATTATGAGACCTGGGTTCAAATCCTGCCTTTGTTGTTGACTACCTGGGAGACTTTGAACAAGTCACTCTGTCCCCTTTGGCCTCAGTTTCTCCTCCTATAAAATGGAGAGCTTGCCCTCAATGGCCTCTTAGGGTTCTTCCAGCTCTTGCTCTAAGGCCTTCATGGGTTCTCCAAAATCTAGAGCCACGTTTCCATTTGGCCTAGGGAAAGTCCCATCAGCTTTCTGGACCTCAGTTTTCCTATCAAGTTTTAGGAGTTCAAAAAGGCACAAAAACCTTAAAGTGCTTTCTGACCCATCCAAGCCAGCCTTGCACCCTTGTTTCTCATGAGCTGGTTCTCTGGGACACTTATAAAGAAGGGCAAACTTCATAAAGATGTGACTTGAGGAACTGTGGTATTTCACGACGTCTACTTTATGGTCAAGAGAGCAAATCCAAGAGGGAAAAAACCAACACGAAAAGAATGTGTGAAATACATAAATGTGTCCTTTGTTTGAATATTAGTACTGGCTGGGCCACTCATTAGCTTTCTAGCCTTAAGTAAAACTCTTCTATCATCTTTCCCTTTGCTGCTTCTGCTGTTTTCTTTTCTTTCTCTAAATTTGTAGGGTGAAGGATTTGGATTTCATAGACTTTAAGACAACGTCCAGATCTTTTATTCTATGTATGTAACAAAAGAGCCTAAATTTGGGTCTTGAGATCTTCCCTAAAGATTTTTAGGTTGGTGCAGAGGAGAGAAGCCTGGGCAGGAATCAGGAATCAATGAATGATAGAATTTTGGAGTGGGAGCTAAGAGGCATCTTCATCCAACACGCATATAATAATATAATAAATATAATATAATAAAAATCCCCTCTACCACATCCCTGATGAGTAGATAGCCTTTTCTTGAAGCCTTTCCAGGGAGGATCTCTATTACCTTCAACAAATACTCCAGATTTGGTCTGGCCAAGCTAGGACACAGAGGAGCCTTCCCATTCTTTGTTCTGGACTCTCTGGTTTTCTTAAAGCAGCCCATGATTATATTAACTTTCCTGACTGCTGTTTTTTTTTAAACACCATTGACCCATATTGAGCTACTTATAGTCTGTTAAAATCTTCATCTGTTTCAGACAAACTGCTGTCT
>NW_025370516.1:4089-4301 GCF_016433145.1 Gracilinanus agilis | reverse complement strand
TGATCGAATGCCGCAGGTGTTCTATGAATCCTTTCAATGTCTATATTGCCCTCTTGTTGTAGGACTTCAGGGCAATTTTGCTGAATTATTTCTGTTAGTATAGAGTCCAGGTTTTTATTAATTTCTGGTTTTTCTGGAAGACCAATTATTCTCAAATTGTCTCTTCTAGACCGGTTTTCTTGGTCTGTCACTCTCTCATTGAGATATTTCAT
>NW_025370516.1:0-3989 GCF_016433145.1 Gracilinanus agilis | reverse complement strand
ATTAATTTCTGTTTTTTCTGGAAGACCAATTATTCTCAAATTGTCTCTTCTAGACCAGTTTTCTTGGTCTGTCACTCTCTCATTGAGATATTTCATGTTTCCTTCTATTTTTTCAGTCTTTTGGCTTTGTTTTATTTGTTCTTGTTGTCTTGAGAGATCATTAGTTTCTACTTGCTCAATTCTAGCCTTTAGGGATTGATTTTCGGCCATAATCTTTTGGTTATCGGCCATAATCTTCTGGTAATCGGCCATAATCTTTTGGTTTTCGGCCATAATCTTCTTGTTTTCGGCCATAATCTTCTGGTATTCCTTTTCAATCTGGTCATTTCTTGTGTTCAATTTGCTTATCAGTTCATTTGGTTTCTGAGCCTCGCTTTCCAGTTGCAAGATTCTACCTTTTAAGCTGTTATTTTCTTGCCAGATCTCTTCCATTTTCCTCAAAATCTCAGATTTGAACTCTTCCATAGCTTGTGAGGAGTTTTCCTTATTTGGGGAGGGTCTGGATGGTTGTTTGTTCTCCTCCTCTGTTTGCTCGGTTGTCTGGATTTTCTCTGTGTAGAAGCTGTCGAGTGTTAAAGACTTCTTTTTTTTGTTATTATTCTTTCTCTTCTGAATTTCCTGTAACTGATTAGCCATCATTAGCCCAGCAGCTTCTCAGGTTTATCCTCGCTTTCAGTGTCTGTCTGAGATCTATTGGCTCCTGAGGTCTGAGTTCTAGTTTTTTCCAAGGTCAAGCCCCCTGGTGGATTCCCTTGCTTGATCCTCTGCTGGAGGTTTCTTTACAAGTCTCAGGGAGCTACTTCCACAGTCGTATACCCGTCTGCACTGGTTCCCCACTTAGGCTTTAGTTCCTGGCTGTGTTTGCCTCCACCCACGCCTCTGCTCAGCTGGCACCCACGTCTCTGCTCAGCGGGCACTCTGCGCCCAGCGTCCACTCTCTGCTCCCGCGCACTCAGATTTCGCGTGCGTTCTTGACTTAATGGGGTCCTAAGTCTTGCTGCTCTCAGGAACAGGTCCCGGAGCTGCCAATGACTCGATGGGTGCCCCAAACTTGCTCTATTTCTTTTTAGCTGGGTTCGGAGCTATAGGTGACTGTGGAGGGGGTGGGGGTGGGGCGGTTGCTCAGCTCGCGATTGAGTGAGAGCCTTTTTTTAGCCTGGAAATGTCTCGATTCCACGTACCTTCCACGCTGTGCCCTGTTGTGGGGTTCCTCAGTTCGTCTGGACTTGTTTTTATGTCCCCTTGAGGAGTTTTGTGTGTTTCGGTCAGGAGAGGTTAAGAGCTGCTTCTTACTCTGCCGCCATCTTAACCCGGAAATCCCCCTCAGATACTTTTTAACCATGTGACCCTGGGCAAGTCACTTTACTCCCATTGCCTATCCCATTGGTTCTGCCTAAGATGGAAAATAAGTTGTTGTCTTTTTAATGGTAATTACTGTGTTCTGCTGAGAATGTAGCTGAAACTACATGGAATGTGCCTTTACCTCCTCCCTGCCTGATTCTTGCCACCATTCCTTTTTACTTTTCTTTTCTCTTGGTCTCCTGTACACTCCTTCCTCATTTCTCAGGTTCTGTGTGTATCACATGCCATTCATGAGCATTACCAGCTAGGCAGAGCTTCCCTTTTCCTTCAGTTTAACAAGAACCAGTCAAGCAAAATGGCATATGATCTTGGACTCTCCTACATTTGTAAACTCTTTTCACTGTGACTCTAAGCTACTTTCTCCTCACCAACACCCCATTCCTCAGCCCATTGGCCTCTTCCTCTGTATCCCCTACTTACTTTTACCTTTGACATCAGTAAGGGTATTTGAGGATCCCAAAGATCTAGGTGACTTATGGGTAATTGATAGGTATGTACTCACTTTGAACATAAATGTACTGAAATGCTTTCCTGCATTTATTTCATATGTTTGCTGATTAAAAATTTTATCCTTGTTGCTTTTAGAGTTATTGCCATACATGACGCTCTAGCTGGCCTGAGGCAAGAAGCTGAAATGTTGGTATACATGAAAAAATTGCCTCAAGAAGAAAAGAAAGTACTACCCTTCAGTGCCTTCAAACCCGCCCCAGTTGTCTCTGATGAGATCACATTCAGTAAGCAAATGAAGGCAAGTAACTTCATGAGGTATTAAATGGATCACATTGCTGGAATGTATCAGTTGGAAGTTTGGATAGTAATAAGTAATCATTGTGCCACCCTTCCCAACCACTTGCCTTTATCAGAACAGAAACAACTGGTTCCCATCTATCTAAAGCAGGAATCCTTGAGCCTTTTTTTTTTTTTTTTTTTTGGTGTCATAGACTCCTCTGGAATTCTAGTGAAGTTTTTGACCTCTTTTCAGAATCATATCTTTAAATCCATACAATTAAATTAATTAAATTCATCAGATCACAAAAGAAACCAATTATATTGAAATAGAGATATAATTTTTTACCATCCAAATTCACAGGCCCCTTAGAAATCTGTCTGTGCATGTCCACCCCCAGAACAATGTTTCTAAATAATTTAAGAAGATGCTAAATTTAGAAGTTAGTACAAATAAACATGTAGAATTTTTTCCCTGTTCATTCAAGCTCATGGGCCCCCTAAAATCACTCCATGGATTCCAAACCATTGGCTGTCTCCATTGTTTCCTTTCTCACTCTCTGAAAGGACTAGCTGAGACATCAACCTTGGGAAAGGTAGTCTATTTCCTTCAAACTTCCTTTCTGAAAATCAATAGCAGTTGTGCTTAATTTACTGATAGAATTGAATCAAATCCAGAGGAGACACTTAGTTTTTCATCATGAGAAGAAGCCAGCACTCTCTTATTTTACCCTTCTCCAATATATGTATCATCATCACCACTTTGCCTTTCTTAGCAGGGTTTCACCCTGTTCTACTTAATTATTGTGAGCTCCTGTCTGCTAGAAATTCTTAGGGTGGGACCTGAGTGTGGTCTTCAGTTTCCCACTCTTGTTCATATTTTTATTCTTTAAACATTTCTGTTCTGATTTATTCATTCTTGATTCTTGATTTAGGCTCTGTTGGTGTTTTAAGGCAGGCTTTGCTGATGAGATGAACTAATGCATTTTGGATTTATTCAGCAGCAGCAGGAGAAGGATTCACAGAGGGCAGTCTTCTCCTCTTAAAAATACCTCCTGTAACCAACAAAAACCCCTGAGTGCTGTGCTGAGCCAGGGGACTGATAGCCTGGCCCTTTAAGCTTCTGAATGTATGCCATTTTCTATACCCCCAATAATTATAGCAGGATAGATCTAAGGTTTAATTAACAGCACTCTGTCATGATAGTAAATAAACACCCTCTCCCCAACAGTTAGATATTTATTTCATGTCCATTATTTTTTGGCAAAAAATATAGTTGCTGAAAATATTCGTTTCATATCAGTCCTTGGGAAGAAAATTCCCCTCTTCTAGATTTCACATAAACCCTCTTTCTAGGACAGCTAACAGCAATAATAAATCCCACTCACATTAAACTTCAAGATTCAGTATTGATTGCTTGCTTTTTATAACAGTTTAATGCTTGCAAAACATTTTTCTCACAATAATACTGCATATTAGGTTAGGTAATACCTCTACTATACAGAGGAGGAAACTGAAACTCAGAGAGGGTCTTAGGTTCGTAGATTTAGAGTTAGGAGGGACTTGGAGATCATCAGATCCAATTCTTTCATTTTACTGATGAAGAAAACAAGAGCTTAAGTAACTTTCCCAGGGTCGCAAATCTAATGAGCAGGGAGGTGAGATTGGAACCTTGGCCTTCCCTGTTCCAAGTCTTGTGCTCTATGCTCTATTTGAGAGGTGTCAAACATGAAGTGCCCATGACACTCCTGAGTGGGACCCAAATCCGATTAAAATGTAATTTGGAAATACTTAAAGAAAATAAATAAAAATACGGCAGAACACAAATAATGTTAATGTGTTCTTCTAAGATAATATGTAGCTCCAAAAGATCCTTAAGATTCATATATATATATATATAT
>NW_025370515.1:0-7379 GCF_016433145.1 Gracilinanus agilis | reverse complement strand
AGAGTCAATTTTGTGTATTGATTCCAAGGCAGAAGAATGGGAAAGGGGTAGAATGGGAGTAAAATAACTTCCACAGGGTTACATAGCTGGGAAGTGTCTGAGGTCAGATTTGAACTCAGGGTGTCTCATCTCTAAGCCTGGCACTCTATCCACTGAGCCACCTAGTTTGCCCTCTCAGACATGTCTCTTGGAGTCTGTTTCCTACCCATTCAATATCTGGCATAGAAGGAACCAACAGTGTCTGATTGCAGATTGAAGTATACCTTGCATTTCTGTTAATAGTTAACTCATGCACCGTTGATCATCATACATTATTGTAGTTCCTGGGTACAACATTTTCCTGGTTCTGCTTACTTCATTTAAGTCTTTCCAAGTTTTTATTTTTTATATTTTTGTGATTGTCTTGTTTGTCGTTTCTTATGGCACAATAATATTCCATTACAATCATATACCACAACTTCTTTGGCCGTTCCCTAATTGATAGACATCCCTTCAGTTTCCAAGTCTTTGCTACCCCAAAAAAGAGCTGCTATAAATATTTTTGTATATGTATGTCCTATCTTGAGATACAGACTTAATAGTGGTATGGCTTGGTAAAAGGGTATATATGCCCTTTGGGCGTGGTTCCAAATTGGTCTCCAGAATGATTGGATCAGTTCACAGCTCCATCAACAATATATTAGTGTTCCAATTTTACCACGTCCCCTCCAATATTTATCATTTTCATTTTTTCTCATATTAGTGTGATAGTTGTAAGGTGATACCACAGAGTTGTTTAATTTGTATTTTCTAATTAATAGTGATTTGGAGCAGTTTTTCATATGATTAAAGATGGTCTTAATTTCTTTATCTGAGAATTACCTGTTCACCTCCTTTGACCATTTGATAATTGGGGAATGCTTTGTATTGTTATGAATTTGATTCAATTCTTCATATATATATATAAGAAATGAGGCCTATGTCAGAGACACTTACTACCATATTTTCCCCCCACGTTTGTTATTGCCCTTTTCTTCTTGGTTGCATTGGGATTATTTGTGCAAAGTCTTTTAAAAGCAGTCAAAGTTTCTGTTTTGCATTTCATTCTCTATGTCTCTTTTAGACATAAATTCTTCCTTTATCCATAGATCTGAATTTGAATATGGTATCACCCTTTATTTATAAATCATGTCTCCATTTTGCCTTTATCTTGATGTTGCTCTGTGCCTAGTTTCTGCCATACTGTTTTCCGGTTTTCCCAGCAGTTTTTATCAAATAGTGAATTCCTATTCTAAAAGCTTTTTTTTGTTTTTTTGAGTTTGCCAAACACTAGTTTACTATGGTCCTTTACTACTATACCTTACATATGTTTTTGTCTGTCTCTTTCTCTGTCTCTCAATCTTTCTGTTTGTATTTCTCTCCTCCTCCTTTCCTCTCTCCCTTGTTCCTGTGAACTGCCATAACATGGGGTCATTCTTCATACCCCTCATTGACCATTTATCCCTCATGACTATATGTTTTAATTATTTGTGCACGTGTCTAACTGCCCATTATTCACATGCTCTTAGAATTCACTTAGAATTATTTTCTTTTTCCTTTAAAATTCAGCTACAATATTATCTTCACCAATAAGCTTTTATTGATTCCCCCAACTCCAGCTTTCCCCTCCAATAACATCATACTGATGTTTTTAATATTTCACATATACAGGAAATGGATATGCTATCTCTCCCAAATGAATGTAAGCTCCTTGGGATAAAGGTCTGCTTCATTTTTATATTTTTTCCCCAGCATCTAGTATATTACTTGACACACTGCAGGTACTTAGTAAATGATGATTGGTTGGAAGTGTAGAAACTGTCACTTATTCGTCTGTATATCTATCTCCCTGGCCTTGACACTGCCCTACATTTACCAGGTATTTATTAAATACTTCTTGTCCCAAGTATCTACCCATTGAACGTATTCTAAATAAACACACTCAACACCAGAAAAATCCTAAGGGAAAACTCTGAGATAGGCACACACTTCCCAGCATGCAACTCATCCAGCGAAAGTATCTGGAAACAGCCAGGACCCATGGTTTCTCCTAATCCTCATATTGGGTGAAGAGCTATTTTGGAATCCCTGCCTGACTCCAATAAACAGAGCAAAAAGTGAAATTAAAGAAGAGAGATAAATGGTTCGATTTGTTTTCATTTCCATTCCTGGTTTCTGCCCCCTTCCCCCACTTTTTTTTATAACTGTGTGTAAATACAGGCTGAAAATAGAAGCACATATGTAGATGCTCTATCCCCAAATTCCTGTCTCCTGCTGGCTGCTGTTATAGAAATTGCTTGGCTCAGAACAGTGGATTCCTCCACACAGCCTGCCAGAAGGAAGAGGACTGATGTTTCCTACTGTTTGTTCAAGGGAGATGGCCTGTGTTGTAGGGACCACCTTTCCAAGTTAGGCAAACAGAGGATAGCACCCACACTTTCTACTCTGGCTCTGATGGGTGCCTTGTTTCTGGAAGTGTCAGCTTGTGCCTCAGGCTTCATGCAGAAAGCTGCCTGACTTGGAGGCTTTGTATTATGCCATCTTGGCAGTTGGGAATTTGCAGTATTTTAGTTGTTGCCATTAGCAAGTGAGATTGTGGTGGAAACTGAATCTCTATAAATCACGTCATTGGGGCAGAAGGTGCCGAGCTTTGAGATTAGTTGAGATTTTTGGTCATGCACCTAGAGGTGGGATGTATCAGAAATCAGACCAGCACTCTGTTTTTCAGAACTAGATAGCGATGAAGAAAGGTAAAACCAGAATAAGTAAGAGGATCCAAGTCTTTGAGGAGAGATGAAAAGGGACCATTACATTTTCCTCTGCTGGAAACATCCAAGCCAACCAGAGAGAGAAGGGCCAACTTTTTCCCAAGGCAGTTTCTTAAAGTAGAAAATTCTAATGCAGAGGTCTCTGGCAGGTGTCCTCTGTATTCAGGGTTCAGTCTTTCTTTCAGAAAATGATGCGGTCTCCCTTTCTCTATTCCCACAGCTCCTATTCTAGTCCAGTGTTTCATTACCTCTTCCTTGACTTCTTTGAGAGTCTCATTGGATTCCACACTGCACCTTCCAGCCCATCCTAACATACAGGGCTTACTATGAGCCTCCCCTGCTCAAAAACCCTTGTGGCTTTCTATTGCTCATAAGACATCAGATATTACCTTGGCATTTAAAGCTTTCCATAATTAACCATTGCAGTTTTTTTTTTCATTTGATTCTTCTATACACACTTCAGTTTAGCCAAACTCTACAACCCCAACTCCCTCCTCTTGTCTCTCTTTGGTATGCCTTTATAATCATCCATCTCTGCGCCATCCCCAGGTCGGACCAGATAGTACATAGAAACAGAACAAAGAAGACATAGTGCCAGGGATGGCCCAAATTCACCTGCTAGTTTTCCTATGACACAGAATTGCTTTTGCTGTTTATATTAACCAAGATACTTGAGCTCATGTTCCCACACTCTTGCTCCCATTTTATACTTACTGAGATCTTCAGATCAGAGAACCTAGATTGGTGTCCCCTTTGGACTACTAGTGTTAAGTCTTTGGTTAAGTCTTTTCCTATTGAGTTTTGGATTTCTTCATCTGTAAAAGCATTGTTGTTCAGTCACTTCAGTCATATCTGACTTTTTGTGACTGCTGGGGCTTTCTTGGAAAAAATACAGGAGTAATTTATCTTTTCCTTCTCAAACTCATTTTTCAGATAAGGAAATTGAGACAAACTTGATTAAATGACTTGAACAGGATCACACAACTAGTAAGTTACCTGAGGTCACATTTCAACTCAGGTTTTTCTAAATCCAGAGTCTGGTGCTATGCCATCTAGATTAGATAATTTGCTGGGTTTCTTCTATCTCAGGCTTTGCACTATTCTACAAGCATTCATCCACCACTAGTAATAATAGTTCACTAGAATAAATCAGACATGTAGACAACCTCAAGAAGAAATCAGGTCTTCACTTTCAGCCATTTACAATCCAAATAAGAAAATAACTATCTTTCATTCACAGTTTCTAAATCAAATAGTAACAACATGATAAGTTTTTATTCAAGGTGTTTTTATTTTACAAAACCCCCCAGTGTACGTGTGTGTGTGCGTGCGTGTGTGTGTGTGTGTGTGTGTGTGTGTGTGTGTGGTTAAAAAACCTCTGTTCCATCTGTTGAAGGACACAAAGCAGCCCAAAGCTCTGTGAATTGATGCATTCAGAGTTGGACCCTTTACTGAATGACTTCACGTAAAAAAGGCATTAAACTTGTCCTCTTTTTTCACAGAGGGCCAAGTATGTACAATCACGAGAGAGACAGTTAACGTAAAACCTGTTGAATAATTAGAATTGTACAAAGATGGAAGGAGCTCCCTTGATTAGCCAGGAATTCCCCTTTGTTAGCGTTATTTCTGTGAGAATGCAATGAATGACTACTTGTCAGGGCTGCTATAGGGGAAACTCATGTTTCACGTAGGGAATGGACTAAGGGGTCCTTTTTACACAGCATAGCTTAAAAGAGAGACACTATAGACACACCAAGAGCATGCTGGCCTTGGAGTCAGGAAGACGTAGGTTCAAATCTTGTCTCAGATATGTACTGGTTATGTGACAACAGGCAAGTTAACCTTGAAAATAATCAAATTCAAGGATCATTTAAGTTCTTTAATGTGTGAGGCATTGTTTGAGATTTTGAGGATACAAGAACAAAAACAGAACAGCCCCTGCCTTTAAGGAGTTTATATTATCTGGGGTGGAGGGGGTAGAAGAGGGGCATAAATACAGCTAAATGCAAACTATTTATAAAATAAATACATAATAATTTATGGGATGGGTATTAACAATTTGGGTAATTAGGAAATATCTGTTAAGAAAAGTAGCATATGATCCTTGAAAGAATCTAGAGATTTTTCCCCAAATTACATGTTGCTACAATTTTCAATAATTATTTTCTGACATTTATAATCCAAGTTCTCTCCCTCCTTCCCACCCCCTTTCTCCAAGACATCAGATAATATGATATAGGTCATACATGTGTTATTATACAATACATAATTCCACAGTCATCCTGTTACAAAAGAAGACACATTACTTCCACTAGAGAAAAATTCATGGAGGAAATGAAGAGAAGAATGTGGCTACAGAGAGACTGTCAGCTCCTTCTAGAGCAGTGCATAGCCTTCTTTGACACGGCCCCTTGGAATTTCAAAGATTTGGAAATTAGGAGAGAGAGTATTCCAGGCAATGGGGAGAAACCTTAGGGAGTCAGGGAGATGGAAAATGGAATAACACGTACAAGGGAAGTAGGTCAGTTTGTCTGGAAGGTAGAATGCTTGGGGGAAATGATATGTTGTCAGCCTAGAAAGATTGTTAGAAGCAGACTGTGAAGTGCTTTAAATGCCATAGGGAGGAGTTTGGTTTTGATCCTAAAGGCAATAAGGAACCATTGATGCTTACTGAGCAAGGGTGTAAAATGGGCCTTGACAGCAGGTTTCCTCGGGTCGAGAATCCTCCACGCTGTGGCTCTGCTCATTGATTGTACATCTTCTCTACTTGCCAGGGAGCAACTTTATTCCTCCCTGGCCACCCTTCTCCATGTTCTCCCTCTCTAGCTTCTCTTTCTGCATTGTCTTCATTCCTTAGAATGTAAGCACCCTAAGGATAGGGATTGTTATTGCCTGAATTTGAATCATGAGTGTACAGTGTCTGGTACATAGTAAGTGCTTAATCAATATTTGGTCTGTCTGTCTAGGGATAGATCACACTGGCTGAATCTTATTTTCATCATCTTTAAATTAGAGGCAATAATAAACAAATATAGATGACCTATTTAACATTTGGAAGAAAATGGGTTTGCAAAATTTAAAGTGGCCTATAAATAATAAAATAAAGTAACCCCAACAGGGTGGGTAAAGAACAGATAAATCAGGAAGAGTGAGGCAAGTCCCTTTTTCTGACCCAGACTGACCAAACAATCCTGAGCAAGGCACTGAGCCTCTGAGAGTCCCAGATGATTCTCTAAGGCTCTAATGGCCTATCATCTTTGATAGAGGGAGTTTCCTCATCAGAAATATCCTAAACTATAGAAGCGACAGATCCTGACACCCCCCCCCCCCCAAAAGAACAAATATTAATATTGATCTTACAAAAATGAGTCTTTATGGTAGTGAACAATTTGTTTCAATTTTTGATCCATTTTTAAAATTTTGATCCATCCTGACTTTTTCCTATTTTATTAAATAAATATTTGATAAGCAATCAATCAACCAAGAAACTTTTATTAAATGTCTTTTGTGCACCAGGCATTGTGCTAGGCACTATATACAAAGCATCCCAATCCACTAGCAACCAATCGTGAGTGTGTGTGTAGGTTTGAACACCCATACACAGATTTTTAAAAAATACAAAGTTAATTTGAAGAAGGAAAGCATTAACTTTGGTGAGGAGGATGGGGATTAGGGTAGATTTCTTGTTGGAGTAATTTCTGAGCTGAACCTTGAAAATAAATAAGGATTCTGAGATGCAAAGAAGGAGGAGAGAGTGCATTCTAGATACCAGTGATTGCTTGGCCCCTTTGGGGTGGGAGTGGGAGATGCTATGAAAGATATAGGCATCAAATCTGGCCTCTGACATTTCTTAGCTGTGTGACCCTGGGCAAGTCACTTAACCCCAACTGTCTTGCCCTTACCATTCCTCCTCCTTAGAATCAATACCTAGTATTGATTCCAAGACAGGAGGTAAAGGCTTTGTTGTTGTTTTTGTTGTTTGTTTGTTTGTTTGCTTTTGTTTTTAAGGAAATATATAGAGAGCATATAGTAATAGGTAGAGATAGTAGAGATAGATAATAATCTCTAGGCAGTTAAATGAATGATCTACAAAACTGTATTTAGTAATGCCAGTATTTGGTGCATTCTTCATCCACTTAGTAATTATGCCTATTATAGAAAATGTATAATGCCATTAAAAGCACGTTCCTTTTCATTGTTTTATTTGGTATGTGTAAAACCCTTGGGAAGTGGGTAAGGTAAGACAAGTGATGCTTCTTTCACAAGATGGTGACAGAGTTGAAACAAAAATAGACATCTCATCTCACAGTCCATTGTTCTCTCGCCATGTCTTCAGATGGTATAATGGCTAGCCTACTGGACTTTGAGTCAGAAACACTCAAGTTTCCATCCTGCCTCAGACATCTACTTGTGTAGTCCTGGGCAAACCTCCCAGTTCTCTCATCTGAAAAACAGGAATAAGAGTAATACCTACCTCTCAGAGTTGTTATGAGGATAATTATATATCACATAATTGTATAATATGCATAATATTATGAACATTATAATAATATTATATTTATATTTTATATAATTATAATAGGTATAATATAC
>NW_025370514.1:159-2234 GCF_016433145.1 Gracilinanus agilis | reverse complement strand
TGCATTTCTCTAATTATTAGAGATTTAGAACACTTTCTCATGTGCTTTTTGATACTTTTGATTTCTTTACCTGAAAATTGCCTATTCATGTGTCTTGTTCATTTATCAATTGGGGAATGGCTTGATTTTTTATACAATTGCTTTAACTCCTTGTATATTTGAGTGATTAGACCCCTGTCAGAATTTTTTGTTATAAAGATTTTTTCTCAATTTGTTGTTTCCCTCCCGATTTTGACTACATTGTTTTTGTTTGTACAAAAGCTTTTTAGCTTAATATAATCAAAATCATTAAATTTACATTTTGTAATTTTCTCTACCTCTTGCTTGGTTTTAAAATCTTTCCTTTCCCAGAGATCTGACAAGTATACTATTCTGTGTTCACTTAACTTATTTATAGTTTTCCTCTTTATATTCAAGTCATTCACCCATTCTGAATTTATCTTGGTGTAGGGTGTGAGATGTTGATCTAAACCTAATCTCTCCCATATTGCTTTCCAAATTTCCCAGCAGTTTTTGTCAAATAGTGGATTCATGTCCCAAAAGTTGGGCTCTTTGGGTTTATCATACACTGTCTTGCTGACATTATTAACCCCGAGTCTATTCCACTGATCCTCCCTTCTATCTCTTAGCCAGTACCATATTGATTTAATGACTGCTGCTTTATAGTATAGTTTGATATCTGGTACTGCTAGGCCCCCTTCCTTCACATTTTTTTTTTCATTATTTCCTTTGATATTCTTGATCTTTTGTTATTCCAAATGAAATTTGTTATAGTTTTTCCTAATTCAGTAAAGAAGTTTTTTGGTAATTTGATAGGTATGATGCTAAATAGGTAAATTAATTTGGGTAGGATGTTCATTTTTATTATGTTAGCTCATCCTACCCATGAACAGTTAATGGCTTTCCAATTGTTGAGGTCCAGTTTTATTTGTTTGGAGAATGTTTTGTAGTTGTTTTCGTATAATAGCTGTGTTTGTTTTGTTAGATTGATTCCCAAGTATTTTATATTGTCTAGGGTGATTTTAAATGGTGTTTCTCTTTCTACCTCTTGCTGTTCTAATGTGTTGGAGATGTATAGAAATGCTGATGATTTATGTGCATTTATTTTGTATCCTGCCACTTTGCTAAAGTTGTTGATTATTTCTACCAGCCTCTTAGTTGATTCTCTAGGATTTTTTAAGTATACCATCATATCATCTGCAACAAGTGATAGCTTAGTCTCCTCCTTGCCTATTTTGATACCTTCAATTTCTTTTTCTTCTCTAATTGCTACTGCTAGTGTTTCTAGTACAATGTTGAATAATAGAGGTGATAATGGGCATCCTTGTTTCACTCCTGATCTTATTGGGAAGGCTTCTAATTTATCCCCATTGCATATAATGCTTGTTGATGGTTTTAGGTATATATTGTTTATTATTTTTAGGAAGGGTCCTTCTATTCCTATACTTTTCAATGTTTTCAATAGGAATGGATGCTGTATTTTGTCAAAGGCTTTTCCAGCATCTATTGAGATAATCATGTGATTTTTGTTTGTTAGACTGTTGATATGTTAATTATTTGGATGGTTTTCCTAATGTTGAACCATCCTTGCATTCCTGGTATAAATCCCACCTGATCATGGTGGATGACCTTCTTAATTACTTGCTGGAGTCTCTTTGCTAATATTCTATTTAAGATTTTTGCATCTATGTTCATTAGGGAGATTGGTCTATAGTTTTCTTTCTCTGTTTTTGGTCTACCTGGCTTTGGAGTCAGTACCATATTTGTGTCATAAAATGAATTTGGTAGGACTCCTTCTTTGCTTATCATATCAAATAATTTGTATAGTATTGGGATTAGTTGCTCTTTGAATGTCTGATAGAATTCACTTGTGAATCCATCAGGTCCTGGTGATTTTTTCTTAGGGAGTTCTTTAATGGCTTGTTCAATTTCTATTTCTGATATGGGATTATTTAGGTATTCTATTTCTTCTGCTGTTAATCTAGGCAATTTATATTTTTGTAAATATTCATCCATATCTCCTAAATTGTTATATTTGTTGCCATATAATTGGGTGAAATAGTTCTTAATGATTG
>NW_025370513.1:6912-7223 GCF_016433145.1 Gracilinanus agilis | reverse complement strand
AAAAACTCTGACAGGGGTCTAATTACTCAAATATACAAGGAGTTAAATCAATTGTATAAAAAATCAAGCCATTCCCCAATTGATAAATGGGCAAGAGACATGAATAGGCAATTTTCAGGTAAAGAAATCAAAAGTATCAATAAGCACATGAGAAAGTGTTCCAAATCTCTAATAATTAGAGAAATGCAAATCAAAACAACTCTGAGGTACCACCTCACACCTAGCAGATTGGCTAAAATGAAAGAAGGGGAGAGTAATGAATGCTGGAGGGGATGTGGCAAAATTGGGACATTAATGCATTGCTGGTGGAG
>NW_025370513.1:0-6827 GCF_016433145.1 Gracilinanus agilis | reverse complement strand
AAAAAATCTTTATAACGAAAAACTCTGAAAGGGGTCTAATTACTCAAATATACAGGGAGTTAAATCAATTGTATAAAAAATCAAGCCATTCCCCAATTGAAAAATGGGCAAGAGACATGAATAGGCAATTTTCAGGTAAAGAAATCAAAAGTATCAATAAGTACATGAGAAAGTGTTCCAAATCTCTAATAATTAGAGAAATGGAAATCAAAACAACTCTGAGGTATCACCTCACACCTAGCAGATTGGCTAAAATGAAAGAAGGGGAGAGTAATGAATGTTGGAGGAGATGTGGCAAAATTGGGACATTAATGCATTGCTGGTGGAGTTGTGAACTGATCCAGCCATTCTGGCTGGCAATTTGGAATCATGCTCAAAGGGCTATAAAAGAATGCCTGCCTTTTGATCCAGCCATACCATTGCTGGGTTTGTACCCCAAAGAGATCATAGATAAACAGACTTGTACGAAAATATTTATAGCTGTGCTTTTTGTGGTGGCAACAAACTGGAAAAGGAGGGTATGTCCTTCAATTGGGGAATGGCTGAACAAACTGTGGTATATGCGGGTGATGAAATACTATTGTGCTAAAAGGAATAATAAACTGTAGGAGTTCCAGGCGAACTGGAGAGACCTCCAGTAACAGATGCAGAGCGAAAGGAGCAGAGCCAGAAGAACATTGTACACAGAGACTGATATACTGTGATAAAATTGAAGGTAATGGGCTTCTGTACCAGCAGCACTGCAATGACCCAGGACAGCTCTGAGGGATTTATGGTAAAGATGCTACCCACATTCAGAGGAAGAACTGCAGGAGAGGAAACATGTAAGAAAAACAACTGCTTGAACGCATGGGTTGAGGTGGACATGATTAAGGATGTGGACTTGAAACTACCACACCAATGCAACTACCAACAATTTGGAAATAGGTCTTGATCAAGGACACATGACAAAACTAGTGGAAATGTGCATTGGCCATGGGTGGGGGGAATGCGGGGGGTGAAGGGGAAAGTAGGAGCATGAATCATGTAACCATGTTAAAAATGAATATTAATAAATTTTTAAGTTAAAAAAATTTCACTAATCAGGGCTTATGGATAGATTCTGAAACCATTAATAGGCACATGTAAGTAATAGAAACCAAGCATTTAGAAATGAAAGGTAATCGAATTCTGGAGTTTCCCATTACTATGAACACATAATAGTTGATTCAAAATTCCCCCCAAAATGCTAGCTACCTTAAGCCTCCAGACTAACAGATATTTTATTACATAACAAACTTAAAGCAAAATAAAATCTATTATCCTGAGGAACACTACTTAGTTGGGTCAAAGATGTAACTTCAACATATACTACTTATTAATAATTCAATTTCATAATTTTCAGAAGTGATAACAAAAGCAATTTCTTAGAAAGTGTTGCAGAATTTCTAACCACAGGAATGCAAATGATAAACAAAATCTCCAAGCCATAAAGAAATTGGTTTATTCAGAAAGGGTCAGTCTCCCAATAAAGTCAGATTTCTGGTTAAGACCTAAAGACCTTGAGCACTGTGAGAGACCTTCCTATATACCCTAAAGAATATCATGACTTATATACCAAGTTAAAAATAATCCAAGACAGATAAAAATAGTGAGAAGTAGATTAGTTGAAGTAATCAGGAAATGCATATTGGTAGAAGAAGTAACTTATTAGACAAAGGGGGAGTGGGAGGGCCTGAACCCTACTTTCTAAGCCTGATGATGTCATGGATGATATATATTGAGATGACTAGGGTAAGGGGGAGATGCCAGCCCTTAAAGTGGGGCAAAAGCCTGATGATGTATAAGGGGTATATACAAAAGTGAAGGGGTGTCACCAGGCTTCTAACTGAGACAAAAGTCTCTATGCTAATGAAGGCCAAGTCATGAATTCAAGTTTTTGGTTCAGTTTGCCAATAGTCTGTTAGCTATTAACATGATTTCTAAGGGTGCATGATATAGCAATTTTGAAAACTAAGGCTAAAACTGAGGCCTATGCTAACAATGATTAACTATATTCAAGCAGTTATCTTACTTTGAGCCTTATACTAAAATAATCACAAAAGGCTTCCTAAGGTCATCACTGATGATAACATTATTTAACCATCCTAGAATTACAATTATGATTATCTAAAGACCACTGCTAACATTAAAACCTAATCCTCATATAAGGGGGTAGAGGATTTTTCACCTACAAAAGAACTCAAATTTCTACAAAACAGTAAAAAAAAAGCAAACTTCCTTTCTTTCATTATCTGTCTTTATCTTTGTAATCTCTAACTTGTCTAGTGCTGGGATGACAGAGAGAAAGAAATTATTTCATAGTTTTTCCATTGGTAGGGATGCAATAGGAGGGGGATGCAGAGGTAGTGACATCCAGAGTTCTAATAGATCCTCAAAAATCATTGAGGAGGTAAGAATGGTTCATTAGGGGCTTCTGAGAGATTTGGGTATATAGGACAACAGAGCTGTAATAATTTTAAACATCTTGTCTTTGGGCAGCATAGCAGTGGGTTCAAAAGGGGATGAGCCCATTTTGACAGACTAAATGCAGAAAACTTAACACAAGGCAGGAAATCTGCTATGGTTTATCCCTTGTTAGGACATGGAAAAGAGGGGCTATGCTTGCCTTGCCCAAGTTAATAGCTAACAGACTATTGGCAAACTGAACCAAAAGAAGTTCCTCCTGAGGGCTCATGGCATTCTGATCCTGTTATCACTGTGTCAAGAAGTCCTGGGTCAGGTCACAAAACTCTAGTGCCAGATTGGGAAGTCAGTTCACAGATTTAATTTAGGAAAAGCCTGTCATAGGCAACAAAGGCCTTGGCAGGTCAATAACTAATAACTACTCCTGTCCCTGCCTAAAGAACTGACTTAGGAATCTATGATGCTATGTAAACCAAAAACAGACACAAGTGCTCAGTAGTGAGTTCATTCAATTCTCTAAACTGGTCAGTTCCATCCAATGAAACCAGTTTTTAATGTATGAAAAATGACCCTCAGCTGATCAGGCTGAGGTGATTGTCATTTGTAAGTCAGGGTGGCATGACCATTCCTAAACCATCATAAAAAATTAAAAAATTAAAAAGTCATTTTTGCTCACAGGTTCTCATCAGTTCAAACATGAGAAGATTCTGAGTGGACAGAACTCAGGTTTCTGAGTTTTTGCCCTCAAAGTTGTACCATGGTTCTGTGAAGTTGGAAATTCAACTTCTAATGGCACATTATGGAGGGAAGAGAATAAGCAAGTAATTGGACCAGAAGGTGGTAAACCAAGGCAAAGTTTATTGAATTCACCAGCAAGGATGGCTCTTCTGCTTTGGTAGAATCCATACTGTTCAAGGCAGGAACAATGTTTTCTATAGGATGAGAGGAGAATATTGATGAGGTATGTATTTCTAGAGCTCTGGGGCAGATATATATTCATTCTTGTTTTTCAACCAAACACAGAATATTGGGGTTATTTTAGTTAAGTCATTTCTCTGAATTGGAGTACAAAAGAGGTCATATAGACACAGATGTAAAGTGAGTCAGGGGGCATAAAGAGGGAGTCATTAGTAGGTAACAGGATGGCAGAGTAAGGACCTGCAACATAGCAAATGGGCAGAGAAGATATACATAGGGGAAAATATACCAAGTAATAGCAGAGTGAAGGAGCCATTATAATAAAAATGAAATAACTCAGCTCAGTCAAGTGAGAAAGAGTATTTGGTCTCACCCAAGGGGAAACTCTCTGAAGTCTCTAGTATAGCCAACTGGGGATAGGAACATGACAGATTTTCTGCTTTTCTCATATAATCTCAGAAACTTTTCCTTCAAGAACATGGAGCAGAGCTGGCTTCTTCTACCATCTCTTTTAGAGGTGGAAACCAACTCAAGGCTATGCTCAAAGGAGACTCAACTGAAAAAGCCAAAGGAGAAACTGGTAAAGGCTGGGGCTCTCTTTGGCCTCTCATCAAATCTGCCTGACTCTCACATAGGACAAGGTGTCTTCATCTCCACCATTAAGGAGGGAGTCCCATATACATACCTGCACACATACACACACACATAAATATACATAGTACACATATGTATGCATTTATATGCCTGTCTCTCTGTCTCTCTATATATACATACATACATTCATTTATCTATTTAATTATTTGTTTATTCATTCATTCATTCATTCATTCATTTATTTGTTTGTATGTATAATCTTTCCTGCCAGTCAATTTTAAATTCATAAGTAAGGCTAGAGAGGATGAATGGTTCATTATTGGTCACACAGCTAGTGACTGACAGAGTGAGAATTCAAATATAGGTCTTCTGATTTCAAGTCCAGCACTCTTTCTACTATATTATACTGTCCTACATATTATAACAAGAAAAGTGCTTTGCAAGTTTAATTCTTAATCAATTGATTATTTTAACTTGTAAGTCTTTATTTAACTATCACTTATATATGGGAGCTATTTTCATTTTTGTTTTCATGAATGAATGCATGACATAATAGAAGAATATTTGGATTAAGTGTGAGAAGACCTAGACTAATGCCCCAGAGAGGTGATCTTGGGGAAATCACTTTCTTTCATTGGCCTCAATTTCATCTTTTACAAAATAAGGAGACTGGACTAGATGATCTTTAACTCTACTTCCTAACATTAACATTTTATGATTATTTTTATCTGTGGCCCAGGATTTGCTAAGGTTATTCTCACACAGATATAATCAAATTCTAGGATCTTGACTTGAAAAGGAGCATTATGGTTTTTAGCTCATTGGATCTACTTTAAATTGCTTCAGGAAAATTATCTTTTTATTTGCAATATTGCTCATATATAGATTTCCCTAGAATTTGGATTTAAAAACTCCTTATAGAATTAAGGGAAAAAATATGAAGAAAGAAGGCCTAGCCACCCTAGATCTCAAACTATAGCTTAGACTGGTAATTAAAAAAAAAAGCCAACAACAACAATCTGGTAATGGCTAAGCAATAGAGTAATGGATCAATGGAATAGGTTAAGAAATTAATACAGAGTAGTTAATGACCATAGTAACCTAGTGTTCAATAAACTCAAAAATCTAAGCTTTAGGGGGAAGAACTCACTAACACAAAATGCTGGGAAATTTCAAAACAATATGGGAGACATGAGGCATAGACTAACATTTTATACCATACACTGAGATAAAATCAAAATGGATACTTGATCTAGAAATAAAGAGTGACACCATAAATAAATTAAGGGAACAGAGAAGAGTTTACTTGTCAGGCTTTTAGGTAAAAGAAGAATTTATGACCAAACATGACATAAAGAGCATAATGAAAAATAAAATTGATCATTTTGGTTACATTACATTTGAAAGTGTTTATGCAAACCAGATCAATGCAACCAAGATTAGAAGGGAAACAATAAACTTGAGGAAAAAATGTATAGTAAATGTTTCTGACAAAGGCTTTACTTGTCAAATATATAGAAAACCAACACAAATTTATAACAATAAAAAGCATTCCCCAACTGCTAAATGGTCAAAGGATTTGAAGAGATAGTTCTCAGAAGAAGAAATTAAAATTATCTATAATAATAATATGAAAAAATACTCCAAATCAGCATTTTTTATAGAATGCAAATTAAAACAACTCTGAGATACCACTTTACACCTATCAGATTGGCTAATATGACCCAAAAAGGAAAATGATAAATGTTGGAAGGGATTTGGGAAAATTGAGACACTAATACACTGTTAATGAAACTGTGAACTGATATAACCATTATCTAGAGCAATATGGAACCACACTCAAAGGGCCATAAAACTATGTATACCCTTTGATCCAACAATACCACTACTGGGTCTGTATCCCAAGGAGGTCAGAGATAGGGGGAAAAGATCTATTTGTACAAAAGTATTTTTTCAAAGCTCTTTTTTTTTTTTTTTTAATTTTTTTTTATTTTAAACCCTTAACTTCTATGTAGTGACCTATAGGTGGAAGATTGGCAAGGGTGGACAATGGGGGTCAAGTGACCTGCCCAGGGTCACACAGCTGGGAAGTGGCCGAGGCCGGGTTCGAACCCAGGACCTCCCGTCTCTAGGCCTGGCTCTCAATCCACTGAGCTACCCAGCTGCCCCTCAAAGCTCTTTTAGTAGTAGCAAAGAATTGGAAACTGAGAGGGTTTCCATTAATTGTGAAAGGGTTGAACAAGTTGTAGTACATGGTATACTACTATAATACTATTGCACCATAAGAAATAACAAACAGAATGATATCAGAAAAACCTGTAAAGATTTGTATGAACTGGCACAAAGTGAAGTGAGCAGAACTAGGACAACAGTGTATGCAGTAATAGAAATATTGTACAACGTTCAGCTGTAAGGGATTAAACTATTATCAGCAAAAATGAGGTTCTAAGATAACCCTAAGAGACTTGAGACCAAAAATGCTATCCACAGCCAAATAAGGATCTGTTCAAATCTGATTAAATAATAAAAGCATGCCGTCTTTCATTTTATTTCCTTCATGATTTTTTTAAGGTGTGTATGATATGTGTCTTCTGTCAAAGCAAGAGGAGTACAGAAATATGTATTGCATGAAAGTACTGGTATAACCTATATTGGACTATATACTGGACCACCTTGGGGTGGGTTGGGGAAGGAAAAATAGAACCTGAATCTCAAAATATCAGAAAACAATTTTCAAAAATTGTTTCTACATCTAATTGAAAAAAAAAAGTTAAAAAATAAACTTGTAATCAATAAGGGAGAAAAAAGAGTCCTCTTACAAACACTAAATGAATTTTAATTCCTGGATAACTTTTGTTTTTTATCATACA
>NW_025370512.1:0-1853 GCF_016433145.1 Gracilinanus agilis | reverse complement strand
TTAAGGAATCACAAAGATTCTTTAATGGCCCAGAACTACTCCCAGAAACAAAAGCCCTCTCTTTTTGAACCTGACAATTCTAATGGTATTGTTACATGATGGTGAGTCATGGAACCTACAAACTCTGAAGAACTGAAAATGAGTATTACTCAGAAAAGAATGGGAGGGGGCACAAGGTGGGTGTGAGAGGAACATGTTGCAGAACATAACAAAGGGGAACTACAGTAAAAATGTCATCAGAGGAATGTGTGACTTAAAAAGATGGACTGGTCACAAGTTGAGAGCAAGAGCTAACCAGTGCGCATCCTGGGTGCTTTTGCTGCCTGGAGAAAGCCAGAAATACCTCACCTCTAGTGTCGGGTGGGCTTCTGATATGAAATTTTTAGAAGACATAAATAAGAGTGACATAGGACAGTCAGGATGGGTAAATTGCAATTTGCCTGGTTGGAAAAAGCATCCCTACTCATGCCATCCTAAATCCTTTTGAGTATGTGTTTAAAAGAATTGTAAGCAAAGATCTAGTTGTATGTGAGGTCTTAGAAGAGAAAATTTATTACCAAGTAGGAGGTCCGGCAATCATGAGAATCTTCCTAGAAGAGATAACATTTGAATTGAACTTTAAAAAACAGGCAAAAATTCCAAAGGTAAAGAGCCAGGTCAGAGATGTCTAAAGCAGAGGGGACAGTGCAATCAAGGGGAGGAGACTGGACAAAGTTGTGGCAATCATGAAAAACTGCAAACAGTCTACTTTGACTTGGCCCCAAAGCAATGAAGAGGAATGATATCATATAAAGAAGAAAAGAGAATGGCATTTGATGCCTTCCACTGTAGTTTCCTGTGGTCCTTTTTTTCTTCAGCTGTTTAACACAGACTTTCATACCAATAAACAACTAATATGACTATAGAACAAAAAGGGATTCAATTAATTAAAGACCTTCATTTAAATTGCAACAACTTCATAAACACAGGCCCATCCCTTGACCCCTTTGATCTTCAGTTTTTGCATTTTTAAAATGAGGATAACAATTACTGCATCACCTACCCAATACAGGGATGTTTCTAGAAAAACAGTTTTTAAACCTTAATGTATACCCTAAATTTGAGTTATTGTTATTAATTACAATTAATGTATTAACAAAAACTAATGCATCAGCCAGTAAAAAGTATGACTCTTTTGAGAGCAAGGGCTGTCTCACCTTTTCTATTTGTGTCCCAAGTGCTTGAACCATAGTAGATACTTAATAACGTTTATTCTTCCATCCATTTATTCATTTATCCATCCATTCACTCAAGACATTTAGCCTATCAATACCTCAGCCAATTTTCTAAGACTCAAAACTTTCTATGTTTCAACATTACTACAGACATGCATTAATGCAGAGATTCTTACGTGGATGGAATCATGGTCTGGACCAAAAGAACAAAAAAAACCCCAGCAATTTGTCCAAAAAATGCACACCTCTTGGTATATTTTGTTTGTATCCTCAGATTGAGATTTAAGGTGAAAATACAAGAATGTACATCCCAACAATATCAGACAATGTTTTCATTGTATGGGCTTTATTATCTCATCGGAGTCCTTGTGTTCTAAAATAAAAAGAGAATGGAGGGAGCAGATAGGTGGTTCCGTGGATAGAGAACCAGAGAGAGGAGGTCCTGGGTTCAAATGACCTCAGACAGCTCCTAGCTGTGTGACCCTGGGCAAGTCACTTCATCTCCATTGCCTAGTCCTTACCGCTTTTCTGTCTTAGAGCCAATACACAGGATTGATTCTAAGATGGAAGGAGAGAGACAGACAGAGGGAGAGAGAGAGAGAGAGAGAGAGAGAGAGAGAGAGAGAGAGAGAGAGAGAG
>NW_025370511.1:0-4480 GCF_016433145.1 Gracilinanus agilis | reverse complement strand
ATAGCATGGAAATGCCCCATTTCCATGTACCTCCCATGCTGCACCCTGTTGCGGAGTCCCTTTGTTCCTCTGGATTTGTTTTTATGTCCTCTTGAGGAGTCCTATATGTTTCGGTTAGGAGAGGTTAAGCAGCTGATTTTTACTCTGCCACCATCTTAACCAGGAAACGGTTGGTTGTACTTTTTAAAGAGCTTCAAATGGCTGAATAAGGCACATAAGAGTTTTTATTTTATCCCAGAGGCAATATAGAGGACTTCAGTGTTTTCGAATGGAGGATTATGTGTTTAGCACAGAATTTTCCATTTATTCTGGTTATCAGTCCTCATTCTAATTCCGAAACGATGACTGAGTACTGATCATGTGTCTGCTACTGTGTTTACTCTTGTTGAGGAAAAAGAAGATGTAGAAGACATGGTTACTGCCCTTAAGGAATTTATAATCTTAGGTGGACACAAGGTTGACAAACAAGAAACCAGACAATACTTGATCAATTTTCAAACAGTTGCAATGCACCATAAACTCCTTTTCTAGAGCTATGACTTTCATAAAGGCTATATCATAGCACATCTAGGTTATTGCAATATGTTCCTTTGCTGGTTTTTCTGCCTTTATCATTCCCCTGCTCTCAGTTTATGCTATTAGGTCAATCTTTCTTTTGATTCATTTTCATTAATTTATTCTCTGTTCAAGAGTTTACAGTGGTACTTGCTTGTTTATTGGATCAATTCCAAACTCCTTAAAGCTGTATTGAAATCTTGACCATCCTGTAACTGTCCAGTATTATTATTTGATAAAGGGAACTTTTAGTCTTTTCATGCTAACCAGCTCCACATTTGTATTTTTCCACGATGTCTTGATTATTCCTGCCTCATACTATTCATCTTGCCTGAAATGCCCTCTTATGTTCTCTCTGCCAATCCATGTTCAATTCATTTTTACTTTATTTGAGCCTCAGATTTCTCTAAGAAGTCTTCCCTAATTGAATACATTCCACAATGATTCTCTTGATTTATTTTCCCCAAGCATATTATAGGATAGTGGTAAGCACTATGCATAATATTACTGGACTTGAAGGACCACCTGCTATATATATATGTACATATGATAAGTATGGCACAAATAGCAAGCACCAAATAAATGTTGTATGACACTGAATGGTGAGCAGGAGTTGGTTTCAATATTTTTATCATTTTGAGGCTGGCCATGTAAAAGGATCTTTATCTCAAGAGAATTCAAGTGATCTTATCATTTTCATTATTATAAAACTAGCTTGTTTTCCAGAACTCAGTCACAGGCTTTAATAAATTCTATTGCTTATCATAGGCCAAAGGTTTAGCTGCTCCCTCTGTGGTCTTTGGGTAGAAATGACTCCCCACAGTTATAAAATCTTGCATTTTACTATTTTCCTAAATTCCCAATATTTGCATAGTAGACAACTGACTCCATATATTGCCCTGGATATATAAAAATCAAGTCACTCAAAAACATATTTTCCACATGGGTAAGTGGTTGAAATAACCCAGGTCTCGTGGCAGACCCTGTGGAAGGCTCCTTCTTTTTATTCCCACAGGTTAATACCAATTCACAGATAGAACCACTCTCTAGATACAACTCTCCAGTCAATTGTGCAAACAGCCTAATAGTCGTGTGGTCTCAATGAGACCATCCCCTCTGCCTTTATTGATGAGTATAAGCTTTCATAGCTATAAGTTACTGGACAGCCCAGTTAATCTTTAAAGATATGGCTTCTTTGATTGCATGGTATAACATTACTCTGGTAAGTACCATTTTCTAAAGGGCTTCTGGAGTAATTTAAAAAGCCATAAATTGCCTTCCATTGCTAGGAACGGACATGTGTCTATTTAAGTGTCTAAGCATCTTCAGAAGGCTATTTGTGATTGCGGCATTTTCAGACTCAATCTAGCCACATAATAAGGAAAACCCTTCTAGGCATTTGAGTATCTTATCACTGTAGTTTTGGGGCACATAGACAAAGATAAAAGATACACTGAAGAGTGAAATGTATTTTTCTCTGAGAGGTAGAATAGGGAGTGTGGAGTGTTGTAGGACTAAGAAAGGAAATAATGACCAGGATTTCAGGGATTCTTGAAGTAAGTATTGGCTGGGCACAAACTGAAAGATTTGTTATCCTTCAAGAATTCTAAAATTAAAAAAATTGTCCATGCCACCTCAGTATAAATATTACTAATTTGGATTTTATCTATGTACTGTGAAGAGTTGGCACTTAATACATGTGTGGTTAATTAGGTTAAATTGAACAATGCAAGTTATATTGTCATGGAATTGGAGTTGAAAATAACCAGTCACGTCATTGAATTCATACTGCAGGGACCTCAATTCAGGTTACATGAGAATGGTTTATTGCATTTACATCTATGTATATGTATACCATATAGATGTTATATACTTATACATATATAGCTTGTATGTTTAATGTTTATGTGTGTGTAAACTGAGGCTAGAGAGGTTATAAGTAACATATCTAAGACCACCTAGGAAGTAAGGTCCAGGAAACAGCCAGAAACATATCAAGATTAAATAAATTTAGCTAGTTTTTAATAAGAAACGGGCAGGTAGGTGTCTCAGTGGATAAAGCACTGAGCCTAGAGTCAGAAAGACTCATACCTCTCATTTTAAATCTGGTTTTGGACACTCACTAGATATTTGATCCTGGGAAAGTCATTTAACCTTATTTGCCTCAGTTTCCTCATCTGTAAAAGGAGCTGGAGGAGAAAATGCCAAACTGCTCCAGTATCTTTGCCAAGAAAATCCCAAATGGGGCCACAAAAAGTCAGACACAACTGAACATGCCGAACAACAAATAACAAATAAGGAATATGTCAAGAATCAACCTGATTTTCTTCTTAGAAATAAGGTGGGAAATTTTCAATCCTATTCACATAGGAATGTTATTGTTAAGGAAAAAAGTTATCCTCAAGAAACTGAGTGTTGTCCATCTTCTTGTGACAGTTCATCTGTGGTTAATCGATCTCTGGTTACAATTTTTCAAACAATCATGGTTATTTCTTGGGTCCTATTGTTAGATTATTTAAGAAGATTCCTAATGCATAATCATCCCAAAACAGTAAGAAAATATATACATAATGTGCTTGACATAAAGAGATTAGTGAAACCACGATTCTTCAATCTGTACAAGTAATTTATTGGATCATGAGGAAGCTAAACCCTTGAATACACTCATATCTGGAAAAAGACATTGTTGAATTATATAAGAGACATAAAAGACCATAAATTTGTTATATCTTATCACTCAATAATTTTCAAAGATTATTGAAAGCAGAGAAATGGGAGAACCTGATATTTGTCTTTGAAATACATGGGAATCCTTTGGTCAGTTCATCTAAATCACTTTGAAACACCTATGAGCCTGTTTCTATAATGCAAACAGAGCCTCTTTTATAAATCAGACCATGGAGCCCATTCTTTAAGAGATACATGACATGACTAGAGGCCAAAGGCTCTTCCATTTCATTATCTAACAATGACAGTAACTCAATTTAAGTGTATAATAACCCAAACCAGCCGTCCATAGCAGCAAAAATTTTATAGTAACCTTAGCTGGAATGCTGACATGCATTTCCCAAGAAACCATTGCAGAGATTCAGTTTGCCAAACAATTGGCCTTAATCTTTAATGCTGTTAAGCAGTAGGGGGCAGATGGGCATATTAGCATAGCTTGACTTCTTATAAATAGTATTTAATACACCACATTCAGTTGAAGTTAGGCTAAGAGTCTTATGTGAAATAGTTGCCGAATTTAGGGAATAGTGTACACTTTTTTTTCTTCCTTGAAAGGCAAGACACAGTGTTTGCATTCCCATGATGGGATTTAATAGGGTTTGTATATCAATGAAGTATGAAGGCAAAACCTTGAACATGCTTCCTTAGGGAATGATAGGGTTTCTTGACATAAATTTAAACCACAATAAGGAGAAACCAATTAAAAAGAAAATTTCTTCATTCAACATAGAAACATGGGCTTCATTAACTTCATTTAGTATGTTTCCTCAGTATCATGGGTCTTCATTTGCTTTCTGAATCTGAAGATTAGAAGACTCCTGTTATCAGTGGATAAGGAGGGATATACACATGGATTGAAGACCTTGCTATGTCCTCTGTTATTGAAATATTCCCTTGGCTAGCATAGAAAGATCAAAGCATTTGATTTTCTTCTCTTCAGCAAAATAGTATTCCATCATATTTATATACCATGACTTGCTTATCTATTCTCCAAATTATAGGTATTCCATCAGATTCCCATTCTTCACCTCCACAAAAAGAGCTAAATATATTTTTATATATCTTTATTGCTTGTTTGCTTAGGACTAAACCCTTCCTCATCTCTTTTCTGTCTAATTCTTTCTCTTTCTACCTTCTCTCCTTTCCCTCCTACTTCCCTGTAGAATGAAATGTTTTTCTTCATCATATATATATATAT
>NW_025370510.1:0-4767 GCF_016433145.1 Gracilinanus agilis | reverse complement strand
TCTTAGTCCACTGCATAAAAGTGTTCAAAGTTTAATATTGATCAATGAGATCCAGGCCAGGAAGCCCAGATGACATTCAAGCTTATATGCCACTAAGTCTTATTCAGCTTTAAAATCAGAATTCAGAATTTAGAATTAGAATTCAGCTTTAGAATAGTCATGGACTGGCCACTATGTCAAGCCAATGCAGAGGTTGTTTACATCTGATATTGAAGAGAATGAAACATTCTTGGTTCATTCAAGAAAAGGAAATTTGTTTCCTGTTCACAGGATAAGGGCATTCAACAAGGTTATTTATTGAGTGAGAGACCTGCATNCACTATGTCAAGCCAATGCAGAGGTTGTTTACATCTGATATTGAAGAGAATGAAACATTCGTGGTTCATTCAAGAAAAGGAAATTTGTTTCCTGTTCACGGGATAAGGGCATTCAACAAGGTTATTTATTGAGTGAGAGACCTGCATTGTTTCAGAGGAGCACAACTTCCCATTGTGAGACATGTCATTGATCCACACCAGAAGCCTCTGGGAAGGAGTTGGAGTTCCTCGTGATCTTTTGTACTCAGTTCATCAAGAAGCTTCCTAAGAACCAGATGCTGATTCTTAGACCCCTGACCCAACCACATCTTAATGATGGTTTCAGTGTCTTCTTAGGGAAGGAACTATCCAACCCTGAAAAATGGTGGGACTTTTAGAAAGCAATACTGGCCAGCATTGCAGAGCCCTAAGAAATATATATTCACTATGTGATCTTAGGCAAGTCAACAAACTTCTTAGTGTTAAGGCAACTTTTTTAGAATAAGTTGGAGAAGAGTTTTGCATCTGCATTGGGAGAAGGAAGTTGCTTGCAGGGAATTAAATATTCAGATGAAATAACAATTGAAAGAAAATAAAAAGCCTCAGTGGCTGCCATACAGTAGATTCTTAGAATGTGCTTGTTGAGATCTCTTTTTTGTAGTTGTTATTCAGAGAAAAACTGCATTTTAGCACTTCAAATCAAATGGTTTTTATAGAGGATCAACCTCATTTTATGAAGCCATAGAAGTATTCAAGCACAGAGTTAAATTCAATTAAATAATTCCTACTATGTGAAAGGTACCATATTGGCTTCTGAAGGTTGGGAGACAAGAACAAAAATTAAAGACCCTGCCCTCCTTTGCCTGAAGATGTAAGATGTAGGGGGATTTCTTTCTTTCTAACCTATTTCTCCTTGTCCATTGTGAACTCTCTTCTTGCCCTTCTCTTAATCTCACTTTTTCAAAGTAGCCAATGATGCCTCCCATACATTCATACTGAGCATGCATCCTATTGCTTAGCCAATGGAAATGCCTTAAATGAATACCTGTGGAAATGATCCTTCTTCTGAGGTGCTTCTTATTCATAGGAGAAGGGGGAAAAACAAAAACAAAAAAAATTCTTTGGATCAGTTGGGGCCCAAAATGAGGGCCCCTCAGTTTTTTTTTTATTAGAAGAATGATTTTTAAAAAATGTCTCCATGTCTTGAAATGACTTAGAGAATTTCATGTATATTGGCAGGATACCCCTGGCACAATATCTCTACAAGGCACATCTGACGCTCAAGAGTAAGCTCTAAGAATGTTATAATTATTAGGGCAGTTAGAATAATTCTACATATATAGAGGGCATGAATATGAATCAATTATATTGAAATGACCTCCCAAAAAATCTTAAAGGTGAAAAATGAGATTCAGTGGGAAGATGGGAAAGGCAGAGGTAGAATGGGGAAATTTTTTCTCACATTAAAGAGGCAAACAAAGAAGAGCTTTTATAGTCTAGGAGGGAAAAAAGGGATGGGCAATGTTTGAAACTCATTTTCATTGAAATTAGTTTAAAGAAAAAATAAAATATATGTATATACATAATACTCAGTTGGGTATAAAATTTTCTCTTACCCAACAGAAAAATAGGGAAGGAAGGGGATAATAGATATGATGGGAGTGATAAAAGAGAGGAGATACTAAGAGAGGCAGTAGTTAGAACTAAAATAGACTTTTGAAGAGGAATAGGATAAGAAGAGCTAGATAGAGAGAAGGATAAATAGAAGATAGCATGGAAGAAAATATATTGTTATCATGACTGTGAATGTGAATGGGATGATTTCAGTCATAAAATGGAAGTAGGTAGCAGAATATATTAGAGACCAGAATCCAATAATATGATGTTTACAGGAGATGCACTTTAAGCTGAAAGATACACACAGAGTTAAAATAAAGGGATGGAACAGAATCTATTCTGCTTTAGCTGAAGTGAAAATAAAGGCTGGGATAACCATCATGATTTCCAACAAAACAAAAAACAAAAATTTCCTTTATTAAAAGATGTAATCAGGTAAAATGCATTTTACTAAAAGATACCAAAGACAATGAAGTGATAACAAAATTTGTATAGCAAGTTTCTTTGATAAGGCCCTCATTTTGCAAATACATAAAGAATAGAGTCCAATATATAAAAAATAAGATCCAGTCACCAATTAATAAATGGTAAAAAGATCTGAACAGGTAGTTTTCAGAAAAATGAATCAAAGTTATCTATAGTTAAAAAATTCTCAACATCACTATTGATTGAAGAAGGGCAAATTAAAAGAAAGCTGAGGCCCCATCTTACATCTAGCAGAAATGACAAATGCTGGAGGAGATAAGGGGAAATAGGCATTAATTATCTCTTGTAGAGTAGTAAACTAATCCAACCATTCTGAATAACAATTTGGAACCAGTCCCAAAGGGCTATAAAACTGTGCATACCCTTAGACCAAGCAAAACTACTATTCATTCTGTACTCAAAAAATTCAGGCATTCAGGAATGCCTGAATAAACTGCAGCATTTGATTATGATAGAGTACTATTTAAATGATGGAAGCAGTTCAGAGAAAAAATGGCAAGACATATATCAATTGAGGCAAAGTGAAGCAAAAAGAACCAGGAGATTATTGTGCAAACTTAGTAATAGCAATATTGTAATGGTGATCAGTTATGAAAGACTTGGCAACTCTGATCATACAATGATTCAATAGAGTTCCCAAGAGCTCATGATGAAAAATCACTCTCCACTTCCAGAGAGAGAGCCAATAAACTCTGAGGGAAATTGAACTATATTTTTCTCTATATTATTTTTGACTTTTTTTTCCAACATGGTTAATATGGAAATATATTTGCATGATTTCACATATATAATTGATATCATTTTGCTTGCCTTCTCAGTGGGTAGGAAAGGTGTGACAGGAAGGGACAGAATTTGGGGCTTAATTTAAAAAGAAAAGAACGTTAAAAATAAATAATATTTCAAAATATCAGAAGAGAGAAAATTCCTTAAATGCTTATAAAACCATTGACATAGAGCTAAAAAATGATGGTAGAGACCATCTAGGCCAATATTCTTATATTATAGACAAGACAATTGAGAGCCAGAGAGGTAAATTTTCCACCAAAAGATGAGATTTTTGAAGCTGGGTACTGTTTTTAGATTTCTTTTCCTTCTAGCACTTAGCGCAATGCCTGGTATCTAGTAAGGCCTTAAAAATAAATGCTTGTTAAGTGGCTGATTGATTTTCCAGATTCACCAGTCAGTAAGTAGAAGAACCAAAATTTGAATCCAGGTTCTCTGGCTGCAAAGATTTTACTATCTTCTGAGTCAATTATTTTAAAATATTCTTTTCTTTGGTACTTCTATATCTTGTTGAATGGAAGAATTGACATATTTCTGATCCAAGGCAAAACTTTGAGAATATAACTGATCCTAAAAGTAGATTTTACTTGATTTAGAGTGACTCAATTTCAAATAGTGTGAAACCTAGAATGTGGCATTATTTTCTTCAACTCAAGAACATCTGTTGGAATCTTCTCTGTAATCTAAAAGAATTAAAAAATTTTAATGAGAGGTAGAGTACATAGTCAATGGTTTCAATGTTGCCTATAATACATACTAGCTGTGGGAGCCTGATTTGGTCACCAAACCTTTCAATGTTCTCGGCAACTCTTTAAAACTTTAAGTTGCAAAGAATATACCAAATTGCATTTTTATTTTTTGTATTTATTAGATGATATTTAGGTAACTACTAAACAAGTCGATTACCTTGATGTTTTAGATGATATTAGATGATATGATAGAATATGATATAAAAACTCCTAAGGCTTTGTCTAGTTGAATTCTGATTCATGTGTTTTCACTACAATGTCCTTTATATACCACTCTGGGCCCATACTTTCTTGACATTTTTTTTTCACAATTGTCTACATTAAACATATTTTATTATTGTTCCAATTAATAAGCATTTATTTTATCTATCCCCAATCAATTTTAAAAATAAAAATTAAGCCTTCTTAAAATTATCCATAATAAAGTAAATTACTTTTTAAGCAATATCCAAAAAAGATATACCTCATTGTCATATTTTGTGTATACTACTCCTCTCTCAGAAGGATTCTACTTTGGTCCTCTGGATGTCATTGTATTGTTCAGAAATCTAGTCTTTTGAAGTTGCTTTTCATTATAATGCTATTGTTATTGTATATATTATTGTCTATTTTTACTCATTTTACTATGCCTCAAGTCAAATAAACCTCAGTTTCCCCTAAAACTGTCCATTTTATTTCTTATGCTCCAGTAATATTCCATTACATTGATATACCATAATTTGTTTAGCCATTCCCTGGTTGATAACATACTCCTCTTTTGCATCCAGTTTTTTGTTACTATAAAAAGAGTTGTTATAAACATTATATATATATATACATACATATGTATATATATA
>NW_025370509.1:442-1462 GCF_016433145.1 Gracilinanus agilis | reverse complement strand
ATATTCTATTTTCTTATTCGCTCAAGTTTCTCTTGGTGTCCCCTGCTATTCACCCCCTCTTTCCCATCCCCCATGCCATCTTAGATTATTTAGTGTTCCACCCTCACCCTGTTAATTATTCTTCTGATTACTATAATAGTGAATATTATAATAGTGAATAGTGTTCACTACAGAGAATTAAACATAACATTTCTCTACATAGGAATACAGATCATTAGATCTCACTGAGGCCTTTAAAAAGGGAAATTTAAAAATTATAAGTTTTCTTTCTTTCCCCTCTGTATCTTACTTACCTTTTCAGGTTTCTCTCAATTTTTGTGGTTGGATATCAAACTTTCCATTTAGCCCTGGTCTTTTCTGTGCAAATACCTGGAATTCTTCAATTTTGTTGAATGCCCATACTTTCCCTTGGAAATATATAGTCAATTTTGATGGGTAGTTGATCCGTGATTGCAGGCCCAGCTCTCTTGCCTTTCTGAATATTGTATTCCACGCCTTGAGGTCTTTTAGCGTTGAGGCTGCCAGATCCTGTGTGATCCTGATTGGTGCTCCTTGATATTTGAATTGTTTCTTTCTGGCTTCTTGTAAGATTTTTTCTTTTGCTTGGAAACTCTTGAATTTTGCAATGATATTTCTTGGTGTTTTCCTTTCTTGATCGAATGCCGCAGGTGTTCTATGAATCCTTTCAATGTCTATATTGCCCTCTTGTTGTAGGACTTCAGGGCAATTTTGCTGAATTATTTCTGTTAGTATGGAGTCCAGGTTTCTATTAATTTCTGGTTTTTCTGGAAGACCAATTATTCTCAAATTGTCTCTTCTAGACCAGCTTTCTTGGTCTGTCACTCTCTCATTGAGATATTTCATGTTTCCTTCTATTTTTTCAGTCTTTTGGCTTTGTTTTATTTGTTCTTGTTGTCTTGAGAGATCATTAGTTTCTACTTGCTCAATTCTAGCCTTTAGGGATTGATTTTTGGCTATAATCTTTCGGTTTTCGGCCATAATCTTCTGGTTTTCGGCCAT
>NW_025370509.1:0-351 GCF_016433145.1 Gracilinanus agilis | reverse complement strand
TTATTTGTTCTTGTTGTCTTGAGAGATCATTAGTTTCTACTTGCTCAATTCTAGGCTTTAGGGATTGATTTTCGGCTATAATCTTTCGGTTTTCGGCCATAATCTTCTGGTTTTCGGCCATAATCTTCTGGTTTTTGGCCATAATCTTCTGGTATTCCTTTTCAATCTGGTCATTTCTGGTATTCAATTTCTGAGCCTTACTTTCCAATTGCATGATTCTACCTTTTAAACAGTTATTTTCTTGCCAGATCTCTTCCATTTTCCTCAAAATCTCAGTTTTGAACTCTTCCATAGCTTGTGAGGAGTTTTCCTTATTTGAGGAGGGTCCAGATGCTTGTTTGTTCTCCTCCT
>NW_025370508.1:0-4795 GCF_016433145.1 Gracilinanus agilis | reverse complement strand
AAAAAAAAAAAGATATAGGGTCAAGCCTCACCCAGAATTCCAGGGGAACCTCCCTGGAGAACTCTGGGTGAGGGAACAGTTTGACAGCAGTTGAACAGTTGATTCCTGGGGGTTGCAGTGAGCAGGTCATGCTGCTTGCTTTTCCCAGTTTTGGGAATGCTTTGGAGGCCATCTGGGGTAAGAACCATCTTGGTTCAGCTCAGTGGTTTGCTTGTTTAGCTGAACTAGACCTTTCTAGCAACAGCACAATTGTTATTTAGTTATTTTAGATATTAGAAGTGATAATTACAGGCTTGAGGGCAAGCTAGCTAAAAGTCTGCCACTCCCTGGGGGGGGTGCAGGAGGGGGAGAGGAGCAGTTTCTACCTAACAGTTCAGGGTTTCCCAGATCTTATTCAAATTCTTGAAACCCTTCCCTGCCTTCCCTTCCTCTTTTAACAGTAAAAACTTCATCTTTTGGGAGCAGTGCCTTTTTTTATTATTCTGGGGATACTTACATCCAACTTCAGCTAAGTTTCCTTCAGCTGTCTGGCTTATACAAGTTAGATTCGTTTATCCCTGATAACAACAAGACATCAAGCTTCTCTTATGGTCCCTCAGTCAAACCTGTGGGGAATATAAATTGAGAAAGTGAACATCATTACAGATTTGCCTTGCTGAGCCTTGCCAGAAGATATCAGTCCTGCCTCCATTTCCAACTGATTTCCAACTGCTTGGTGAGGGGTGAGAGTAAGGAGTACCTATCCCTCCCTACTCAAGCCTGTGTGTGTGGGAGGAGTGATTCGTGCAGGTTTCTAGTTTCAGGCCATTTCTTCAGCTTTCCAAACATCTCTGTTAAGATCAACCTAACAATATGAACAGACAGTTCTCAGATGAAGAAATAGAAACTATCTTTAGTCACGTGAAAAAATGCTACAAAACCTTACTGATTAGAGAAATGGAAATTGGAACAACTCTTAAGTACCTTTTCAGAACCCTTAGACTAGCTAACATGACCAAAAAGAAAAATTATAAATTCTAAAAGGGATGAGGAAAAATCAAAACACTAATACACTGCTATTGGAGCTGCAAACTGAAACAACCTTTATGCTGGAGAGCAATCTGGAATCATGCCCCAAATTCCATAAAATAGCAATACCCTGCTGGCCCTGAACCCAAAGAAATTAAAGATAGAGGAAAAGAACTTACCTGTGCAAAAATATTTATTGCATCTCTTTTTGAGGTCACAAAGCATTAGAAACTGAAGAGATTTTGAATAACTGAAGAAGGGCTGAACAAGTTTTGGTATATGTTTGTAAAGGAATTTTCTTGTGCCATCAGAAATGACAAATAAGATGATCATACACACACGCACACACACACACACACGGAGAGATTTATATGAAGTGATGTAAAAAATGAAGTGAGCAGAACTAGGAGAATATTGTATACAGTTAACAAGAATAATTATTATTCATTTCTTCCATGAATTTTTCTCTAGCATAAGTAATATGTATCTTCTTTTACAACATGATCAATGTAAAAATATGTATTATATGATAATATATGTTCAACCTATATCATATTACCTGCATTCTTGGGGAGATTAGACGGGTAGAAGAATATGCATTAGAAAACATAAGAAAATTAATATTAAGTAATTCTATTGATGTAATCTGGACAAAATAAGTTAAAAATAAAATAAGAAACAAAGGATCTTAATTGGAATACTTTTTATTGAATCCTTTTAAAACATTCCTTTGTCTTCTTACTTTATTAGGCTTAATGTTTCTGAGTGAGTAAACAGACTTGGGGAGTAGGGTTGGAAGAATATCAAGAATAAATAATGAAGATGGGTCCCCACACACATGCACATAATTTGTGAACATTTTTTACGTCTATAAAGTTGTATGCATTCCAAAAAATAATGTGGATGCTTACCACAGTCTGGTTTTGATGATGGAATCCAAAAACATATAGCAAATTTACCTTAGCTCTTGCATGAAGTGTGACACATATCTATTTTTCTTCTGATTTGTGATTTCAGAAAAATCCAATGATTCTTGTGAATTTGATCCTTGCTAAAGCAACATTTTTGTAGGTGCTTTGGTATGTTGGCTTCTAGACATAGCTGAGATCAGAAAAATAATTTGACTGAAAACATGTGGAAATTTCCAACCTTCTAGAATCTTAACTCTGATCAACAGATTTTTTTGGAAAAGTTTAACATTAAAATTTCCATTTCTTAATATCATGTAGGAACTGGCCACTGGCCAATGAAGGGAGGGTCTAGCCCTTGAATATGGACATTTTTCTTCCTCATTCCTCTCTAAACAACTATGGAGAGAGGGAGAGAGGGAGGAAGAGAGAGAGAAAGAGAAAAAGAAACTTTTTTCCTGCCATATGTGTCTGAAATATTAGTACTCTATGATTTGCTATAAAGCACAAAGAACTAATGACTAAAGGAACTGCTAAACCAGAAATCAGTTTGCCTACTGCCTGGATTCCAAGTGTCAGTGAATATCTGCCTTTATTTCTTTTGTATTTATTCTATCCTGATTTGAAAGAGTATCAGAAATATGAAATTCCAGAGAAATTGTATGATTTCCAATTCTTTCCAATTTTATGATCTCCAATAACTAGAGTCAGTAATAAGCAATGTCAATTTTGTAGTAGTTGATGATGATGATAGAGGAATCATCTGCTAAAAGATAGGGAAAGTCAATTCCCCAAGTACAATGGCAACTTAAAGGAGTATAACCTTTGAAAAATAAAAAGTCGTGTACCCTAGAAACATAATAATACTTGTGGTACAGCAAAAAATACATCTAAGAGGAAGGAAGAAAAATAAACATTAATTAAATAACTTCTATGACTCAGGCACTTAAAGTTCTATACAAATATTTTTTCCAGTTGATTTTCAAAACAACCTTTTATATTAGGTGCTATTATTACATTTGACTATTGAAGAAAGATGAAAAAGGCAGAGGTTAAGTGGTTTGCCCAGGACCTGAAAGGTAGTAATTGTCTGAGGCTAGATTTGAACTTGGCTCTTCTTGACACTAGGAACAGCCCTTTATCCACTGTATGACCTAGTTACCCCTAGGAAGGCTTCAAAAAACACACAAAAAAGAAGAAAGGATGCCAAGGGACAGTGGTCTGTAATCTTAGATGCATACATTCACAATACTCTAATTTCACTACCTAATTGTGTTTTAAGTTTAAACCCACTCTTCTCAGTGACCTTATCTACATGAGGGTAGAATGTGCTTGGCATGTTGGGTGGAAATATTTTTGTAATTACGGTTGTTGCTAACTTTTTTTTTAATAAATCCTTTTTCTGAAAGCTAGTGGAGTTCAACTGATTATAACAGCAACGGTAATGAGTTCCAGTAAAGATTCTGGAGCTATAGTCAGGATTCCTAGGGTTCTTAGAAGAATAGCAATCCATGTTCCTCTGAGGATCTGAGTAATGAGACCATAGAGAGTCTTACCTTACCTTAAAAATTTTTTAAATACTTTTTAAATTAATTGACCATTTTAAAATAATTTAAGGCTCATTTTTTTCTCCTGTTCAAAGTAAAAATAAATATTTCTATCATGATCATTCTATTTAAACTATCAAAAACAACAATAAAAAATAAACCAAAAAATGTTTGTTTTTTGATAATGAGTGTTTATTTATCCAATTGTACACTATTAATCTAATTGAATTTTGGAAATTTGGAAATATGTTGTCAGAAGTATAGCTTCTAGATATAGTTTTGCTATCTCAGATATAAAAGTCAGAACTTAATGCTACAACTTCTGCAAATGGAAGGTTATTTTACAAACTTTTTTGTCCTTCATGAGGAAATGAAGAAACATACCAGGTTCCAGAAAACGATAGCAGTAGTAATAACAATAAGCAAAACAAAAGCAAAAAGATAACTACTTCAGTTTGGGTCTAGTACACTCTGTCCTGTGCCAGATGCTGGACACCCATCTCTGGCCATAGCAGCTGTATCTGGAAAGCAATTTTGGATTGAATTAGGGCTTTCTGAGACAGACAAAACATACTTTACAGTAGGCAAATTGAATTTCTCTGGTTCAGTGACTAGCTGTGGCACTGCTTCTCTCAAGAAGACTTTCACATTATTGAGAGCTGGTAGATTTCCTTGTAAAATAGCAGAAGGCAACACACACATACACACGTGCGCACACACACACATCCTAAAATATTCTGGGTCTGCCATCATGCTCAGAAATGTTTGTCTCTCTCACACATACACAAGTATTTAAATAAAATACGAAAAGACAGTGTAAGTCATTGTCTCCAGTCTTCAAAAAGAATGTGTTTCGCATGGCTACTAATTCATAAGAAAGCATTGCTGGAAAATTTTAGCATCAGTGTCTAGGTTTACAGAATTCGATGTGTTTTTTTTTAACATTTATTAATATTCATTTTTAACATGGTTACATGATTCATGCTCCACCTTTCCCCTTCAACCCCACCCCCCCGCATCCCACCCCCCACCCTTGGCCNAATTGTTGGTAGTTGCATTGGTGTGGTAGTTTCGAGTCTACACCCTCAATCATGTCCACCCCGACCCATGCGTTCAAGCAGTTGTTTTTCTTAAATGTTTCCTCTCCTGCAGTCCTTCCTCTGAATGTGGGTAGCATCTTTACCATAAATCCCTCAGAATTGTCCTGGGTCATTGTATTGCTGCTGGTACAGAGGTCCATTACATTCAATTTTACCACAGTATATCAGTCTCTGTGTATAGAGTCCTTCTGGCTCTGCTCCTTTCGCTCTGCATCAGTTCCCGGAGGTCTCT
>NW_025370507.1:348-6353 GCF_016433145.1 Gracilinanus agilis | reverse complement strand
ATATTAATATATAAATTAAAAATATTTTCCAAAGATTCATGGAATATAATTGAATTGACCTCTGTGTGGGGGAACTATAAAGATCAGCTGTGGTATGTGGTAGTCAAAAAGAGAAGAGGAAGGGAGATGAACTACACTCAGCACACTAAGGTGACCCACTTCAGTTTCATGGGTGATGAGCTGGATTAAGCAGGGAGAAGAAGATTTGTGAGAAGGAAGAGAAGGGGAAGACCCAGGACCCTGTGAGGGGACAAAGGGAGATCAGAGATAGTGTAGTGGATAACAAACAGTCACAGAGATTTATAGCCATGCGCCATTTTATTAGTGAATGCCTTTGGTCAGCACATCTCCCTGTTTTCTACCTACCTCCATAATCAAAGAGTCATTGAACAGTTATCTCCAGATGCATCTATTAAGGAACACTCTATGGCTGTAACATATTCCTGAGAGAGACCTAGACAAAAGAGAGCTTTTTAAAGCTGCCTTTTGTTCTGCTTCCCAAGTACCTCTTTTTCCTGATAATAAGCACTGTTCAGGAAGAATATTTATTTCATTATGAGATGAGGTTAGATCTAGTCCTGGATCTGGTATCGGGAAGATCTGAGCTCAAATTCTGCATCACATACTTACTGTGCAACCCTGGGCAAGCCCCTTAATTCTATCTGCCTTTGTTTTTTTTATCTGTAAAATGGGGATAATAACAGAGCCTAATTCTCCTGGTTTGTTGTAATATGCAATAAAAATAACACTTTATAAACTTAAAGTACTATGTAAATGCTAGCTACTAATATGGAATTTTTTTGCATAACTGCACATGTATAGCTAGATAAAATTGCTTTCTTTATCTCAGGAAAAATATATAACTCAAAATTTAAAAGAATGTTAAAATTTTAGTTTATGTGGAATTGAGAAAAAATAAGATAGATATGAATATTAAAGAGGAAATTTTACATTTAATTTAAAATTTAAATTTAAATTAAAGGCCTTAGACATTTACTGGTTGTATGACCCTTGTAGATTCATTTCATCCTGTTTGCCTCAGTTTTCTCATCTGTAGAATGAGCTGGAGAATAAAATAACAAATCACTCTAGTATTTTTGCCAAGAAAATCCCAAATGGGATCACAAAGAGTTGGATATGACTGAAATGATTGAGCAACAACCTGCTAAAAATGCTAGTTATTCTTATTATATGATCCCAAAGAAAATCATTTGAAAAAGGCTGGTGCTCACTTCTCACTTTTATTGAGGATATTCTCAGCATGTGCACAGAACATCCTTGTAAATAGTTTATAGACTTGAGAATGCAGAAATATGCCTCATGGAGAGACATAGAGTAGTAGACTGCAACATATTACTAAGATGATTTCCATGTACAAAGTAGTGTAAGGGATATCAAACAGCAAATTTTATATAAACAGAAAATGAAGTGGTTTGGTCAGGTAATGAGAGCAAGAAGGGTAATGGTCGGATAGGTTGCTATCTAAGTAGTGTTAGAAGACCTAAGGGAAAATCTCCAGCATATAGTGTAAGTCCATGAACAAGAATTACAGAGGAGGAGAAAAGATCAATAGGTTGCAGTCTGTATTGTTGGAGGGAATTTGTTGTTTTTGTTCACTTGTTTCAGTCATGTCTGACTCTTTACGACCCTGTTTAAGTTTTTCTTGGCAGATGCTGAAGTGGTTTGCCATTTCCTTCTTGAGCTCATTTTATAGTTGAGGAAACTGAGGCAGAGTTAAGTGACTTGCCCAGGGTCACATAGCTAGCAAGTGTCTAAGGAGAGATCTGGAGTCAGGAAGAAGGACCAGTCACTCTATCCTCTATGCCATCTAACTGCCTAGCTAAATGGAATATGTACATATATTAATTCATAGCCCAATTAAAGTCTTAAGAAAGCAGGATGCAGGCCTTTAGTTTTTGCTAAACTATTTTAATTTTCCTTGTTTTTGTTGTTAATAACATTATCAAAGACATTTTCCATTCTTTGGGGACCAATCAATCAATCAATAAGGATTTATTAAGTGCTAACTATGTACCTGGAGAAGGAAATGGCAAACCACTCCTTTATCTTTGCCAAGAAAATCCCAAATGGTGTTACTAAGAGTAAAATACAACTTAATTGACTGAATAATACTACTATGTATCAGGTTCTATGCTAAGAGTTGGGGAAACAGAGAAAGATAAAAAACAGCCCGTCCCTTAAGGAGCTACATTTTAATGACAGAGACAACATAAATAGATGAATACAATAAATAGGTACATACGGGAAACAAGAGGAGTAGATGGAAACCTTAGAAAGAAAGACTCTCCCCACTGGGGTTAGGGGTTAGAAGCCTTTTCCTCTTTGATATTTCTTGAGAATTGACCCTGAAAACCTTTACAATTTTATTGCCTCCAGTGTGGACTTTTTTCCATTCTTTCTCTTTTCAGGGCAGTAAGGTGGCCCAGTGAATAAAGCACTGATCCTGAAGTCAGGAAAACTCATCTTCCTAAGATCAAAATTGGGTTCAGACATTTACCGTTTGTATGGCCCTTGTAGATTAATTTTGTCCTGTTTGCCTCAGTTTCCTCATCTGTAGAATGAGCTGGAGAAGAAAATAACAAACCACTCTAGTATTTTTGCCAAGAAAATCCCAAATGGGATCACAAAGAGTTGAATATGACTGCAACAACCTGCTCTTGCCAACTTGAGGTTCTTAAGTGTTATTTGTACTTCCTCCTATAACACATCAGATAATCTTGGTATTTATGAGGATTCAAATATGATGGTTGTACAATCTTTGATGAAAAAGATGGCTATAAGAATTCAGGCAAATTTTTCCACTTCAAGTCCATTGAAATATAGTCTGAGAAAAAAGTAAAAATTGCAGATGGTCCAAAGAGTGGCGGACGATGTCTTATGGGTGTATATTGACTATAACATTGTTACTGAAGAAGATTTGTATACCAAATAACTTCATCAATGGCATATATTATCAGAAAAGGACATAGACTGGTGATGTGTTGAGAATGAGAGACCCATCAAATGGACAGTTCAGTTGCCACACTGAAATCCTTAAAATGTTAAAAGACCAAGAGGAAGGCTTGTAGGGCACCAGCATGGCATAGTTGGTAGTATACTGGATTTGGAGTGAGGAAGACATGGGTTCAAGTCATTCCTAAGATGCTTTCTACCTGAGTGACTTTTGGAAAGTCATTTCACCTGTTGGAGCTTTGGTTTCCTAATTTGGAGAAGAGAAAGTTGCACTTGATGGCTTCCTCTCATCACAAAATCTGTGATCTTTGGATGATTCAAAGAAAGACGTGTACTAGTATTTCACAGGACAAGAAGGCATGGGTGGGTTTTGACCTGCACTGGGGAGAAGGTGTCTCAGTTGATGGAGTCATGGATCCCTTGAAGAGTCAAAGGAAGTGGGGCACTGAATAAGGAATACTTATTAGAAATCCTTTCATATTCTCAGATTTTATTAAGAAGGGAGTTAGTTCAAAGAAGGAAAACCTTTTAAGCACCTTTATTCTTTCATTTTTGCTGACCTGTTCCTTAATCAGAGTCCTGAGATAAAGCCCCACATGTCCTACATGAGTTACTGTTATGTGGCACTAGCTATATATGACATTTTTTCATGGAGAACCACAAGGTCTCTCTTTCCCATTTATCTTGTAGACAACAAAAGGCTATGAAATCTGAGATTTTCTGTTATCTTACATTACTAAGACTGCAACCCTAAGACCTGGAGGTAAGAGCATTATGTATACATACATATATATATGAATATATATATATGTATGTATATATATATATGCCTTTCCATTCATTTTCACTGTTTTTCATTAACTTCTATTTGAGAAGGTAAACAAAGTTATCTTTTTCTCATCTGGAGACTATTCTTTGAACCATTATTGAATACTTAGGTTGAATAACCTCCATTGATATTTTTCAACTCTTTTGAATGACCCTGAGCCATTCTCTGGCATGAAATAACTTTCTTTTAAAAACACTTGTTTTCCTGTTGCTATGCCATGGTTGTTAATTTTGGTTAAATTACTATAATCTTTGAAGAGTCAGTTGCAAGTGACCCAAAGGACCAATTAAAGAAACATGGCAGACATAAGGAGAGGCTATACCATATTCCCATTGGTGACGTTGGTGCAAGTTTTATAAAGCATATTTTCTAATGACTATATGAACCTGAAAGGAGATTGACTGGTTAGGTAGGAAGAGCAACAGAAATTAAATGGTCAGTCCTAGTGTTGCCTGTGATTTATATTGGGATCAATGAGAGATAAGTTTGACAAGATAATTGGACACAAATTGTGGAGGGTCTTGAATGAAAGGTTCAGGAATGTGGATTTTATCCTCCAGCTAGAAGAGGTTTTTGAGCAAGGAAAGGGCAGGTTGAAAAATAGAAATTTGGGAAGATTACATTGTTAATGGTATGTGGGATAGATTGCTTGGGGGTGGGGAAAGAAGCCAAAAGCAGGCATACTAATTAGAAAGCAATTTTTCTGGAGTGAAGAAGTAAGGATCTTATAATGAATATTGACAGTGGTAATTGAAAGGAAGGGAAAGAAGCAAGAGTCATTGACATAATAGTTTATATTTTAATAGCATTTAAAATAAATCATCTCAGTTGATGTTTGCGATAGCCCTCTGACATATTGTATTATTGTTTTCATTTAAAATGAGGAAACAGAAGGTCAGAGAGGTTAATTCATTTGCTCAAGGTCACACAGATCTTAAATAGTAGAGCCAGACCTCAAACTTAAATCTTCTTACTGCAAGCCCAGTGAATTTCCAAAAAAAAAAAAAACCAGTAGTAACAAGAACAATAATAATCCAGAAATCAAATCAAACCAATTAAAGAAGGAAAATGCTACAGATATCTTAGTCTCCTCTGAGCAAGATATATTGAATATATTAAAGACAAGGCTGTGTTTGAATATGTTAAAAACATTACTAGCATCATGAAATCAAAGCTAAATGGGAAATAGTCACCTAAGGCAATTAACAACTCTGTTAATGCCCATTTTTGTAACTATAAACTGGATTTGCAAAATACTGTTGATTTCTAAGCTCCATAGAGTGAAAAACTATTAAAATATAGAGATCTAGTAGAGGAGGTCAAAATTATGTGAGATTGGATAAGACATGTATTCCTGCTATCTTGTCTGCTATGAAGGTGTAATGATGATTGAGTTCAGTGACCTTATGAAGCAATCTTGTCAAACTCAAATAGAAAAGAGATCCACTAAGCTTGGTATATAAAGATCCCTGTGGGACACAGATTGATTTAGAAAACTATATATTAATGTTATTTATTTTCTGTTGTATTTTTATTTATTGTAATCTATTTGTTATATATATATATGTATATACATATAATTTATTTGTTTTACTTAATTAAAATAATTAATTTTATTTCCCAATTATATTTTGCTCTGATTTGAGCTATACCTGGGAGTGTTGTGGGCTGCTTATGACCTTCTGCTGGGTGTTTGATATTTCTGCTATTAGAGGATAAGCTTACTTTCAATAGAAAGCAATCAATTTAACCACTATGTAATAATATAATTTGTTTTGATTGATTATATGATTTCATCAATGTAGGATACTTCCAGTGATAAACGTCTTTTTTTAAACATTTATTAATATTCGTTTTTAACATGGTTACATGATTCATGCTCCTACTTTCCCCTTTCCCCCCCTGTACCGCCCCACCCATGGACGATGCACATTTCCACTGGTTTTATCATGTGTCATTGATCAAAACCTATTTGTGGTATGTGCTGGTGATGGAATGCTATTGTGCTCAAAGGAATAATAAACTGGAGGAGTTCCAGGTGAACGGGAAAGACCTCCAGGAACTGATGCAGAGTGAAAGGAGCAGAGCCAGAAGAACACTGTACACAGAGACTGATATACTGTGGTAAAATAGAATGTAATGGACTTCTGTACCAGTAGCAATGCAATGACACAGGACAGCTCTGAGGGATTTATGGTAAAGA
>NW_025370507.1:0-333 GCF_016433145.1 Gracilinanus agilis | reverse complement strand
GAATGTAATGGACTTCTGTACCAGCAGCAATGCAATGACACAGGACAGCTCTGAGGGATTTATGGTAAAGATGCTACCCACATTCAGAGGAAGGACTGCAGGAGAGGAAACATAGAAGATAAACAACTGCCTGAACGCATGGGTGGGGGTGGACATGATTGGGGATGTAGACTCAAAACTACCACACCGATAAATGTCTTTTAAAAATGATCAGTTTGTGTCTTCTCTTCAATTTAAGATTTTAGAGCATTTCTTGGGACTATAAGAAATTAAATTTAGGGATTTTACTAAATATATGAGAATTCTAAAATAATATGGTGGTCACTGATTTAA
>NW_025370506.1:0-6804 GCF_016433145.1 Gracilinanus agilis | reverse complement strand
TATATATATATATATATATATATATATATATATATATATATATATATTTTAAACCCTCACCTTCTGTCTTAGAGCCAATTGGCTCCAAGGCAGAAGAGTGGTAAGGGCTAGGCAATGGGGGTTAAGTGACTTGCCCAGGGTCACACAGCCAGGAAGTGTCTGAGGCCAAATTTGAACCTAGGACCTCCCAGCTCTAGGCCTGACTCTCAATCCACTGAGTCACCCAGCTTCCCCCAGAGAGAGACTGAAATGAGGAAACAACTAGTTCCAGAATGGCAGGCAGTCTGCAAAACTCCCAAGTGGGGCCAAATCAGATTAAAATGTAATTGGGGAATGTTTAACAAAGTAAATAAAAATACAACTATTTTTTTTCTTTTTGCCATTTTCAAAGTCAAGCTTGATACTTCTGGTGCAGAGCACAGAGGGCTAGAATGGTAGTCAGGAAGACTTGAGTTTATATCATTATTATGAAAGGAAGTGCTATGAAATGAAATAGGGAAAGGCAGATCATAACCCCATTATGGAGGGTGTTGAATGCCACGTCAAGGAGCTTGTATTGCATCATAGAAATGGTCAGATCTCTGGGTCAGGTACACTTTTGGTCAGCTGTGTGGAAGATTCTGGGAAAAGGAAAACCATTTCATAGGCTATTATCTTAGTCCAGACTAGAGGTGAAGAACTAAAGTCTAAATAAATATTAGCTTCTGAATACTACAGAGAGGTCTATTAGAATGAGGATTAAGAAAAAGGACTAAGAATGAGGACTAAATACATTGGATTTATCAGTTGGGAAGTCATTGTTAATCTTTAAAGAACATTTTCTATTGATGGGGTTGGAAGTAAAGAATGTAAGAGGTTGAGAAGATAGTAAGGAAGAAGAAGCAAAATATAGAAAATGGTGTCAAACTCAAATAGGAATATTATCACTAAACTATACATATTCTTGAGGAATTAAAGGGTTTGCCAGCAAGTAGTTAATTGTGGGAATTGAATGAATTATACTGATTCCATCTTGTGACTCAATCTTGGAGCTAACTCAGTTCCCTTTCTATTCAATTATGGGCCTAATCCAAATTCTGCCTTGTGATAAAAAATAATTTAATTGTGGGAATTGGGAGAAAACTTTATTACATTGTTGGAATCTAACTCTGCATGGCTGAGAAACTGGATCACTTGTACCTGCTGTGGAGAGACCTTTATGTTGACCTATATACTATATACTGTATACAATCAGATCCAAAGACAGATATAAGGAGTTTTCTCATAATTACATATCTCAAGCAACTTATATGTCTTATCTGAAAAATAGCCTCATATCAATCAATCAGTTATTGTTTCCATGTTCCTTTGATTGTTTACAGATATGTGGGGAGCAGTGGGACACCTCCTTTCCCTGAATTCAGGGAATTACACATGTTCACTAGATACTCTTTCAACTTGGAAAGTCCTTGATCTTTCATACAATTAGAAATCAGGTTATCCTAATGTTTGTTTTCTTTTAATTATTGGCCTTGATTGTTTTTAACGTATAAAAGTCTGTCTCCTTGTTGTATTCTAGGTCCAGCCTTAAACTGAGGGACCTTGTCCAATTTATTGGGCAATTGGCACACCTTGTTTAATGAGTCAATATGCTCAGAAGATCAAACCTATGTTTACGTGGTCATTTCATCTTTAACTTGTTACACATTGACTTCCCTTGGGGATGGATGGGGTAAGTAGGGAAGACTAACCCAATATGAGACAGTAAAAGCTTTTTATAATTACAAGGTGTTATTTTTGTTATCTACCATGTAACAGTATCGCCCCTAGCATTGGGCTTATTTATATGGAAGCATATTAAAAATCTCCTTTTCAGTTTCTCTAGAAATTTCAAGAGATCTCTCTCTAGTCTAAAAACCCTTTTGCAGATGTGTCTTCTTAGGACTTTTAGATTCTGAACAAAATCTTTCTTTAAAAAAAAGATATTTACTTATTTTACATGCATTTATGTCTCTCCTCCTGACCTTCTCCTCTTTTTCTATCATTGGACAACAACCCTCTCCAAATAAAACCTTCATCATAAACATGTTTAGTTCATCAAAACAAAGTCCCTAAAGGACTATGCCCCCAAATGTGTATTTCTCTCTGTATTCTCAGAAAATATTCTCTGAGAATTTCTCTGTATTCTTTTTGCATTCTCATCACCTCTCTGAGAGAAAAAGTCTTTGGTCTTCTGAACTCATTGTTGATCATTGCATTAGTCAAGGTCTTAACAGCTTTTAAAATTCTTTTCCTCTATGTTTTAATTGTAGCAATTGTTCTAGTTCTGCTCATTCTCTTTGCATTGGCTCATAGAGGTCTTCCTCTGTAAATGTCCATTTTTGTCATTTTGTCATTTTGTCATTTCTTACAGCACAATAATATTCCATTACATGTGTCAGTATTTGTTTACCCATTCTCCAATAGGAGACTATCCTGTTAGTTTTCAGTGTTGGATTATTATAGCTAGAGCTGCTGTAAATATTTTTATGCATATGTGTCTTTTTCTTCTTTCTTTGAGCTTTTTGATTTAGTAGAGCTGAATGCTAAGCTGAGTAGACTGGTAAAATGGTAAAAGTGAGTCAAAGGCTATTCTAAGTAAATTGTTTCTTCTGTAAAAATGGATAATTTTGTTTCCCTTTTGTCTGTGTTTATTCCCTTAATCTTTCTTTCTTGTTTTATTGCTATAGTTAGTGGTCAAAGAAGGACTGGATTAGTGATTATTATTCAGGAATGTCAACTTCAAATTGTATATTAACATAATATTTTCTTTGTTAAAGATTTCTATAAAAGTTACCTCAAATTTGGGGTGGAGAGAGGTCAAGGACATGAGGAGACTGCTAGTTTGGACACTTCTCTCCTGAGCTACAAATAGCTCAGATTTAGAATAATTTTTAATTGTTTCTGTCAGATTTATGCCTAAAATGCATAGTTCAGTACTAATATTTTTTCCTTCAGCATTTAGCTCCTGAAACATCTATAAGAAAATGAAGAGACTCTGCTTAATGTAAAGGACTCTGGACTTGGGTGTAAGGAATCCTGGGCTCTAGTCTTGGCTCTGCTATGGACATATGTAACCTTGGGCAGGTCAGTTTTACTCTCTGGTCCTGTTTTCTCCTCTTTAAACATTATAGAAATTAGTACCCATGGTTTTTGTTGTCGTTGTTGAAACTTACCCTCTCTCTTTGTTAATTCATCATCTACATACCATCCTGAACCCTTTTCTCTTCTCTCTCTACACTTTCTTTCTTGGTGATCTTATCATTTTCTTGGATTTAATGATCCCCTCTGGGCTGAGAATTTCCAGATCTAGTTCCATTCCCATTCCTGAGCTGAGGTCCTACATCACCATTTGCCTATTTGACATTTCCAATTTGAAGGCTTCTTTGTTATTTTTCAGTCAAGCCTGACTTTTCCTTGCCCCATTTTGGAGTTTTCTTGGCAAAGATACTGGAATGGTTTGTTATGTCCTTTTACAGATTTTCAGAAGAGGAAACTGAAGCAAACAGGGCGAAGTGATTTGCCCATGGTCACACAGCTAGTGAGTATCTGAAGCCAGATTTGAATTCAGGAAGATGTCTTCCTGACTTGACAACACTATCCACTATGCCACTTAGCTGCCCTTACGCACCTCTAAATCAATCTTTTCAAAACAGAACTCATCTTTTGGGATAGCTAGGTGGCTCAATGGAAAGAGAGAACCAGGCCTGGGGGTGGGAGGTCCTGGGTTCAAATCTGACCTCAGATAATTCCTAGTTGTGTGATTCTGGGCAACTCACTTAACCCCTATTGCCTAGCTCTTACTATTTTTTTTGCCTTGGAACCAATATTTAGTATCTAATACTAAGTATACTTAATATCTTACTTAGTATCTGATCTTTCCCACCAAACTCTCTCCTCTTCCAAACTTTCCTATCATTGTCAAGGGCACTACTATCCTTCCAGGCACCCAGGTTCAAAACCTCAATGTCACCTTCACCTTGCATGCAACTGTCAAATCTCATCATTTTGATTTTAATAGCAGCAGCTCTTGATCTCTCCATACACACACACACACACACACACACAAAGGTGGCACAATGGATAGAGTGCTGGACCTGGAGTCAGAAAGATCTAAGTTCAAAACTGAGGCAAACAGGATTAAGGAACTTGCTTATAGGGTCATGCAGCTATTAAGTGTCTGAGACCAGTTTTAAACTTAGAAAGTACTTGGCACAGTAGGTGTTTAAAAAATACTTCAAAAAATTTCATTCATTAAATTAATTTAGAATATTTTTCCATGGTTACATGATTCATGCTCTTCCCCCCCCCCCCCTGTAGCCAATGAGCGATTACACTGGGTTTTACATGTGTCATTGATGAAGACCTATTTCCATATTATTGATATTTGCACTACGGTGATTGTTTAGAGTCTACATTCCCATTCATATCCCCATCGAACCATGTGGTCAAGCAGTTGTTTTTCTTCTATGTTTCTATTCCCACAGTTCTTTCTCTGGATGTGGATAGTTTTTTCTCATAAGTCCCTCAGAGTTGTGCTGGATCATTGCTTTGCTGCTAGTAGAGAAATCCATTACATTCGATTGTGCCACAGTGTATTAATAAATGCTTATTCCCTTTTCTTCCCTCAATAACATTGCTAATCTGCTCCTTAGCTCCATTCATACAACTAATACTCCTCTTCTACTTCCTTAGTTAGAAGGGGAGTGACTTGAGGTTCTGTAGCCAATGGCTACCAGGATTTGGACTGAGTGATAGAAGTGAATAGAATGAACCTCAAAGAGAGGTTACTGAGTCCTGGGGGTGGAGATTGGGTAGCAGGAAGAGGCAATGGGGAACAAGGAGTATTCCAACTCCCCCACCTCAACCAGGGAGCGGAAAAGAATGAGTGCAGGTGCAACTGGTACTGGAGTAGGTAGTCATGGTAGTTAGTAGAATGTATCATCTGAAGGGAGCTAAGTTTCAGTAAGAGTTGGTAGAAAGGGCAGCTAGGTATTCAGTGGATAGTGTGCCAGGTCTAGATTCAGCAGGTCCTGGATTCAGGATTGAGATACCTCCTAGCTATGTGACCCTATGGAATCACATAACTCCAATTGCTTAGCCCTAGTATTGGTTCTAAGATAGAAATTATGGTATTAAAAAATGAGTTGGTAAAGATTTAAAATGAAGGGAAGTTTGTTGGCTTATGGAATGGGCATTCCAGAGGGCAGGAATGGAGAACTAGTGGGAGGGTTGGAGGGGATTGGAATGAATAGGGGTGGAGTTGGGGAATAGAGTTTGTATGATGAGCTTCAGGAGTTGAGTCACTGGGATGGGAAGGGTAAGACCAGGTATAAGAATGCTCCTCTCTAAATGGAGGGATCCACTCCTTCCCAATGGATGTTGTAGATCAGGCAGAAAGCAAGATGGGAGGTACTACTCCCCTTTCCTCCAAAGGCTAGAGATTACACAGGAAAATGACACGGCTGGAGGTGGAAGTCTAACCTTCACAGCAAGAGAAAGAAGTCCATTTCTTCTCCACCAATTTTCCTCTCCCATCTCTGTGTACCCCTGGACAGCATGCTCTCCCTCTACTTGGCTTTCTTGGAATCCCTGGTTTAAGACTCAAACATGAAACCTCCTGTTTTGTTCATAATTCTTTGCAAGTTGTCTTTCTCTCCTTTAGAATATGACTGTCTTCTGTATTTCTTTATCTTCAGAACTTAGCACAATGACTGGCACAAAGTTGGTGCTTAAATAAATGCTTATTCCTTGACCTACTAAGGTTCTTGAAGAGATTCTTGAGAAAGTACAGATTTGAGTTGGGCAAGGAAGACTGGCATCCCTTTTGTGAACAGCTTTTGTGGTCTGAGCTGCCTCTCCTAAAACCAACACAGTACTGTTAATTTTTAAAGATTCAAGGGAAATCCACATATGTGTATAATAATTTATAAAACCTGTTTATTTTAAAGATCCAAAGATTCACATAATACTTGTTTGGAATAAAACTTTATAATAAAAAAAGATCCAAGTGAATTCACATATTTCAAATATTTGAGTTGAGATGTTGAGATGCTGTAGGGTGTGTATACACCACCAGAAAAAAACCCCAAACTCCTCCACTTTTTCCTTTTTTATTATCTTAACTTAAATCTGTTTTCTCTCTCTCTCTCACCTAAACGAAGAAAAATAATCTTTTAAGAAATATACCTAGTGAAGCAAAAGTGATTCCTCCCTGCCTACTTTCTTCTGAGCAATTCTCCTCCACCTCTTTGTGTAAATCCCTCTGAATGAATCTAACCTGCCTCAAAGTGTCTTTCCATTTTTTTTTCCTTCATGGTCAAAGGCCTGGGCTAAAAAAATACATACATACATACATACATACATATATATGTATGTATATATATATATATTCAGAAAGATTTTTGCTGACATTGACTTGAAGTAAATGACTGAAACGCGTTTGTAAAGTTTCAAAAAACAGTTTATGGATCTTGGAAGCTACCGTCTAATCCAAATCCCATTATTGTACGGATAGGGAAACTGAGGCACAGGGTGATGGGGGAGAGGATTGTTCTAGGCCTCACAGGGAGTCGGAGAAAGAGTTCCAGCATCACCACCTAGTCAGACCCAGAGAGAGTGGGGTGTGTGTGCAGCTGGTCGCCCACCCTACCCGTCCGCTCGCCTAACGGTCCCCTGAGGGGCCCCGCCCTTGCCCTCGCGCCGCTCCTGGCACTGCCTCCCCTCCCCCTCCCTCGCCCCCACCGCAGCGTGCGCAAGCCTCCCTCTCCGTGCCCTCCCCCGGGC
>NW_025370505.1:3610-3710 GCF_016433145.1 Gracilinanus agilis | reverse complement strand
AATTGAAGGACATCCCCTCCCTTTCCAATTCTTTGCCACCACAAAAAGCACAGCTATAAATATTTTCGTACAAGTCTGTTTATCTATGATCTCTTTGGGG
>NW_025370505.1:0-3533 GCF_016433145.1 Gracilinanus agilis | reverse complement strand
GTGATACCTCAGAGTTGTTTTGATTTGCATTTCTCTAATTATTAGAGATTTAGAACACTTTCTCATGTGCTTATTGATACTTTTGATTTCTTTACCTGAAAATTGCCTATTCATGTCCCTTGCCCATTTTTCAATTGGGGAATGGCTTGATTTTTTATACAATTGATTTAACTCCTTGTATATTTGAGTGATTAGACCCCTTGTCAGAGTTTTTTGTTATAAAGATTTTTTCCCAATTTGTTGTTTCCCTTCTGATTTTGACTACATTGTTTTTGTTTGTACAAAAGCTTTTTAGCTTAATATAATCAAAACCATTTAATTTACATTTTGTAATTTTCTCTAACTCTTGCTTGGTTTTAAAATCTTTCCTTTCCCACAGATCTGACAGGTATACTATTTTGTGTTCACTTAACTTATTTATAGTTTCCCTCTTTATATTCAAGTCATTCACCCATTCTGAATTTATCTTGGTGTAGGGTGAGATGTTGATCTAAACCTAATCTCTCCCATATTGTTTTCCAAATTTCCCAGCAGTTTTTGTCAAAAAGTGGATTCATGTCCCAAAAGTTGGGCTCTTTGGGTTTATCATATACTGTCTTGCTGATGTCATTAACCCCAAGTCTATTCCACTGATCCTCCCTTCTATCTCTTAGCCAGTACCATATTGTACTATTTTTTATTTTAATTTATTTTCACATTTTTTGTTTTTTGATGTTTTCTTTCACAAGACTAATATGTAAATATGCTTTACATGACTGCATATACATAACCTATATGAAACTGTTTGCCTTCTCAATGTGGGAAAGGTGGTAGAAGAGAGGGAGAGAATTTGGGACTCAAATTAAAAAACAAATGTTATAATTGTATTTACATGTAAGTGGAAAGAATATTAAAATTAATAAATTGTGATGCACAAACCTGAATACAATATTTCAGATGTGGTTTCAGAGTATATATTAGGATGATTACCTCTTTATTTCTAGAAACTATAGATGTTTTAATGTGGCTAAGGACTCCATTTGATTTTTCATTGTCAAATTTCTATTGACCTTGACCTATTGACCTTGCAGCACACCAAAACATCGAGCTTTTTTTTGCAAACTGTTGTTGTTTAACAATGTCTGCACCTACCCCTGTCTCCTGCCATTAGATTTTTATCCTATTAGATTCCTTCCAATATTTTAATCTTTCAAGATTTTATTGAATACTGTCTTTTAGTATATTAGTTATCCCTTCCAGATGTGTATCATAATTTTTCCAAGTATTCTGTCTTTGATTTTACTTAAGTCATTGATAAAAATGTCTTCTCTGGGATTCAGTTTCCTTAACTATGAAATGAGGGAGTTTTGGACTAGGAGACTTCTCAAGTCCTTCCCATATCTACCTCTATGATGACAATGAACCATATGCCATTTAGCAAATTCACCTCCTTAATGGTAATATGCTGATGCCATTTTAAATGCCATTATATGTCTTTTAGGTCACTTAGAATTATGATTCTTCTGATATTATAGGATTCCACGATTCAAAACCATAAAGGAAACCACCAGGAAAATATTGAATAGATGCACAAAAAAGCATAACCAGTAACATCAAACAGAGTATGCTAAGGGTCACATGAAATATATAAATACTAAATGTGTTCAGAGAAGGAAGAAATTATTGAGGGTCAGTGTAGTTAGAAATCTCTTCACAAAGGCCTTGGAAGAAATGCAGATCTATAATTACTGCCCAGTGTGGAGTCCCAGATAAACAGGGTGCTAGTGAAAATGCATGTTTATGAAGGAGGATGGAGGTTATTTATCACATTCTCCTGCCAAAATGGTCTAACCATTAAGAAACTTGGAACATAGCCAATCAACTTTAAAGTGAGTTACTGAACTGGTTGACTGGTTGGCAAGTGTTAAGGATGGAAAACAGCTGGAAGACCCAATATCTGCCAAATGATGAGGATAGCTGCACTTATTCCTAAGTTCAGGGATCCCTAAAGCTCTGCCAGTTGGGGCTAGTGTCTGGCTCAGAGTTTTCTACCTTATCCTTCCCAATTGAAACTAATCATAAAAGATTGAAGGGGCTGATTTTCTTTTTCTTTTTTTCTACTATTTTGTCTTCCCTCCATATAAAGTTCATATCATTGTGATTTTAGTAATATACAAATAAGAAAATATCCCTAGGCTTTTGCACCCTGGGGCAATCTTGCCTGTGTCCCTGGATGGGGACATGTTTCTGAACATCTTCCTGTTTCTTTTTATCTTTTTTTTACCTTATAAAACAAGGACCACTAATCCTATCTTTTCCTCAGTTTATATCTTTGTGTCTCCAAGTATTCTTGTTTCTCAGGGATCCCAATGTCTTTGAGAATCTTTGATTTTTGGTGTTGCTATACTCTTTGTATTGTGAGTCTCCTTAGTATTCTCTCTGAGGTTCTCTTTGCCTGTCTCGATGGCCCTCATTTTTGTGTCTCTGTCCCTTGGTGTGGCTCTCTTAGGTGGCTGTCCCTCCTTGGTGTTTTGTGTCCTGGTATGTACTTGTGTCTGTCCCTTGTGTATGCCTCTGAGGTTCCATCCCTTGGTGTCATTGTGTTCCCTGTCTTAGTGGCTTAGTTCTTGGTGTCCCGATTCCTTGGCTTCTCTGTGTTTTCTGTCTTGATGGTTCTGTCCATAGTTTCTCTGTGTTCTTCTCTCTTGGTGACTCTTTCCTTGCTATTTCTGTGGTCGGTCTTGATGGCTTTGTCCTTGGTGTGTCTTCACTACGTTGGTTTCTCCGTCTTTGGTGTCTCTATGTTCTTCTTGTTGACTGTCCTTAGTGCCTCTGTTCTTTGGTGTCTCCGTTCTTGGAGACTGTGTTTTCTGTCACAGTTTTTCTGTCCTAGATATCTCTGTGTTTCTCTCTGTTGGTGACATGTCCTGGTGTCTCTGTGTTCTCTGTCTTGGTGACTATTTCTAGACTCTCTGTGGTTCTATTCCCTTGGTATTTATCTCTGAGGCTTTGTCCTTTAGCATCTCCCTAGGGTCTATCTGAGTCTCTCGAAGGCTTGGGTTCTTGAAAGACTGGTCTTGAGGTTCACGGACTATGAGCTGGCTGCTTCCTGGGGCAAACTCCTCCCTAAACTAGACCCCCAGCAGCTCACGTCCTGTGGGCACTGCCGCCTCTCAGCGCCTCTTTTTGACACACCCAGAGGAGGGACTCAGTGGTAGCCTCCCTTACTTATTGGCTAGAAGAGCTGTCGATCTGAAAGAAAGGCAAGCCGCGCGAACTACCCGTAGGCCTGCGGCGCAGGTCCCTCTGGGAGGTGTAGTCTCAGAAGCGGCCCCGCCCCTCGGGACTCAAATTCCCAGCGTGCCCGGTGAGAACCCAATGGTCACTTCCGCCCGGCGGGCTCTGCTGAAGCTCTAGGGGGCCTGCCGAGGTGAGGTGAGTGCAGGCTGCGCGGGGAGGGGAGGCTCGTGCCCATCCTGGCATGAGAAGGTAGGCCAGAGACGCCCTGCTTTGGGGATCCAAGGCAGAGGTAGGGTGCCAGGGCGGGGGTGCGG
>NW_025370504.1:0-1732 GCF_016433145.1 Gracilinanus agilis | reverse complement strand
ACAGCTCTTGAAACAATGATGTTAATCCTCTGCAAATTAAAAAAAAACAACTATTAATCACATTATTGCCTCTGCTTTATCCATATCTGCTGTTATCTTTTCTAAAGTCACAAAAACCCAAATATCTTTGGAAACATACAAAAATATCCTCTAAATTTGTTTATAATTAAACTTTAACTTTGAAAATAATAGAACTTTAGAAAACATGAATAAGCATACTGATATTGATTAAAATAAGCTCTTTTTTATCTTTAGTTTCACTAAAAATCCTGTGAAAACTTTATGGTGTTAGTTATATATGCCATGATTAGGTGCTCATGATTGCCATTTTCCAGATTTCAAGCTTAAGCATGACCAGTAGTTAATGTTAAGAAAACAAATCTACTTAGAGAATAATACTTAACTTCATGGTATTTTAAGATGTGTGGGAATTTCTTAGGAGCATGCAGTTAGCTTCCCATACAGGATAAAATAACAGAGGAATGCCTAATACCACTTTACCTACTTATATATTTCAAAATCCTATTAATTGATATTACCCATGTGTTTTCTTTGAGAATTATGCCTAGTTGAAGGAAGCTGCTTTCTCTCAGGAAGGAAGGAGGGATGGAGGGAGGGAAAGACAGAACAATTGGTAAGAAACAGAGATAACTAGGCAGAAGCCAGGAACTGTGCTAAGCACTGGAAGTCATAAATACAACTGTCACCTGAGTACCAGAGTTCATTGATATGAGATTCTCTCTTCCTTGATGTGGAGATCAATGCCTGTTCCTGTGTGAGGGGTGAGCTAAGAGGATGGAGAGGAGAGGTTCTGGATTTTTACACTGGGGAATAATTTAATATCTTTGGGTTCTTTTGGCACTTCTGACTTCCAGGTTTGAGAAATGAGATGAATAATTTGAACCCCACATCAGACAACTGAAGGAAAAGACTCTAGGAAAGTTGAAATCAAAGGAGTTTGAAGTCTCCATCATGGCCCTATCACTAGTTTACTATACTAGAGACTTCAGGGAACTTCTATATGGGTATGATCTAGGACTTTCTGGGTTGAGGCGTAACCTCATTCTCAAGGGTAGAGCTCCTTCACTCTGTGTTGTCTGGTATCTCTTCCCCTATGCCTACATTTTCTGATTTCTGTCTTGCTATTGGATTGGAAAAATTGATTTCTCTGATTATTATTCTGTGTATTAATTCATGGTTGAACTGGTATTTGGGAGGAAAGAAGTCAAGCCTGGGATATAAAGCTTTGCATCCTCCTTTACCCATTATTGAAACAGTTAAAAGAAGTTAGATTGAACCTGAAGATCTTTTATCCCTTAGACAAGGGGTCAGCAAAGTATGGCTTTCGAGCCATATCCGGCTCTTTTGAGGGCCAGATATGGCTCTTTTTGCAGGAGCCATAAAGTCCATTTTTTTTTTCAGGAGCTGTTACAGGAGCGGCACTGTGAGCACTGTACGGCTCTCACAAAATTACATTTTAAAAAATGTGGCATTTATGGCTCTCACGGCCAAAAAGGTTGCCGACCCCTGCCTTAGACAAATACCATTTAAGGGAGTAGATANGGCTCTTTTGAGGGCCAGATATGGCTCTTTCTGCAGGAGCCATAAAGTCCATTTTTTTTTCAGGTGCTGTTACAGGAGCTCGCACTGTGAGCACTGTACGGCTCTCACAAAATTACATTTTGAAAAATGTGGCATTTATGGCTCTCACGGCCAAAAAGGTTGCCGACCC
>NW_025370503.1:516-5748 GCF_016433145.1 Gracilinanus agilis | reverse complement strand
ATATATGTGTATATGTATTATATATAATTATTATATTATGTTAGCTTGATCTATGACCTATGAGCAATTGATATTTTCTAATTATTTAGATCTAACTTTATTTGTGTGAAAAGTGTTTTGCAACTGTGTTCATATAATTCCTGTGTTTGCCTTGGTAAATAGATTCTTAGGTATTCTGTACCATTTAGAGAGATTTTAAGTGGAATTTCTCTTTCTAACTCTTGCTGCTGGACTTTGTTGGTAATATATAGAAATGCTGAAGATTTATGTGAATCTATTTTGTATCCTGCTGTAAGAAATTAAATTTAGGTTTTGACTGAGAATTCTAAAGTAATATTGTGGTCACCAATTAAAATATTATAACTCAAGTCAAAATGACTTTTAGTAGCTTTTATTTACAAAGAAGTAGAAAATGAAAGTAGAGAAAAGTAAGAAGAGGATAGAGAAAATGTCTAGACTATCCCATTAAATGTTGCTCCAGTGTCTGGCTCAGCCCTGGCAGGGCTTGGTAACCCTAAGCCAGAGGACCAGTGGTGTCTTATGAAAGGGTTCCACCAACACAGCCTCCTCCAGGAAAGGAAGGCCGTCTCTAGAACTAATCTCTTCAGAAGCCAGGAAAGGAAGGCCAGTTACTCACTCACCCAAGATGAAGTTCAAAGGAGAAGATCCAGGAGCAGTCCTCTAAGCTGTCCAAGAGCCAAAGTCAAGTCCAAGCCAAAGGTCAAGTCCAAAGCCACCTCCAAAAGCCAAGTCACCAAGAGAATCTCCCTGGACAGGAAGTTCAGGACTTTTTATAGTTCTTTTTCCATGTCCCTTTCTGTTCCTTCCTCCACTTTATGGGAACCAATTGCGGTCTTTCAATTTGCTTAGCATTGCCCAGGGGGTGGTCTGTGGCCTCTGGAGTTGTCACCCACTCTAGTAAGTTGTTTGTGAACTCCCTTACTTAGTGTTAAGTAGAGGTGTTTAAGTTTTTGGTTGATTAACTTAAAAATTGCTGATTTATAGGCAAAGAAAGCTTGATTCACTCTTCACAATCTCCCCTGTGATTCTTTGGGAGACTAGTCTCCCCAAGGAATCATTTAACATAACCAGCTTGTACTTCTAAAGATATTCTAGCTAAAGGTGCATACAATATTGCACTTTTCTCAGAAGAAACTATAATAATTAGATATAAGAGGGAAATAGAAGAGAAAGAGCAAAACCAATGTTTGCTAGGCACATGGACAAAAAGCCAGTCCCCTTTGGCATAAGAGTTTAAAATCAGAATAAATTTCTTCAACCCCTTTCAGTTCAATCAATTACATCCCAACGTTCATTCTGGATCTTCTGATGCAGTGGAGGTTTCTTTATGGCACTTTATCCAAATAGTTCATTTTCTTGATTTAAGGAGTTAGTGAGCTTCTTTTCCTGAAATTTTTCTAAAAAAAATTTAAATCTTAGATTTTGTAAAAATTATAGACTGCAATTTTACTAAAGTTATTAATTATTTCAACTAGTTTTTAGTTGATTTTCTAGGATTCTCTAAGTATACTATCATATCATCTACAAAGAGTGATAGTTTAGTTTTCTCACTGCCTATTTTAATTTCCTTTTCCTTTTCTTTGCTTATTGCTAAGCTAGCATTTCTAATACAATATTAAATAATAATGGTGATAATGGCATCCTTGCTTCATCCCTGATCTTTACTGAGAAGGCTTCTAACTTATCTCCATTACAGATGATATTTGCTGAATGTTTTATATACTAGTTATCATTTTAAGTAATGATTCATATTTCCTGTGCTTTCTACTATTTTTTTCAAACATTTATTAATATTCATTTTTAACATGGTTACATGATTCATGCTCCTCCTTTCCCCTTCACCCCCCGCAATCCCCCCAACCATGGCCGATGCACATTTCCACTAGTTTTGTCATGTGTCCTTGATCAAGACCAATTTCGAAATTGTTGGTAGTTGCATTGGTGTGGTAGTTTCGAGTCCACACCCTCAATCATGTCCACCCCGACCCATGCGTTCAAGCAGTTGTTTTTCTTATATGTTTCCTCTCCTGCATTCCTTCCTCTGAATGTGGGTAGCGTTCTTTACCATAAATCTCTCAGAATTGTCCTGGGTCATTGTATTGCTGCTGGTACAGAGGTCCATTACATTCAATTTTACCACAGTATATCAGTCTCTGTGTACAGTGTTCTTCTGGCTCTGCTCCTTTCGCTCTGCATCTGTTCCCGGTGGTCTCTCAGTTCGCCTGGAACTCCTCCAGTTTATTATTCCTTTTAGCACAATAGTATTCCATCACCCGCATATACCACAGTTTGTTCAGCCATTCCCCAATTGAAGGCCACCACAAAAAGCGCAGCTATAAATATTTTCGTACAAGTCTGTTTATGTTTTGACTACATTGTTTTTGTTTGTACAAAAACTTTTTAGTTTAATATAATCAAAACCATTTAATTTACATTTTGTAATTTTCTCTAACTCTTGCTTGGTTCTAAAGTCCTTCCTTTCCCATAGATCTGACAAGTAAACTATTCTGCTTTCACTTAACTTGTTTATAGTTTCCCTCTTTATATTCAAGTCATTCACCCATTCTGAATTTATCTTGGTGTAGAGTGTGAGATGTTGATCTAGACCTAATCTCTCCCATATTGTTTTCCAAATTTCCCAGCAGTTTTTGTCAAATAGTGGATTCATGTCTCAAAAGTTGGGCTCTTTGGGTTTATCATACACTGTCTTGCTGATGTCATTAACCACAAGTCTATTCCATTGATCCTCCTCTCTATCTCTTAGCCAGTACCTTATTGTTTTGATGACTGCTGCTTTGTAGTATAGTTTAATATCTGGTACTGCTAGGCCCCCTTCCTTCACATTTTTTTTTTCATTATTTCCCTTGATATTCTTGAACTTTTGTTATTCCAAAAGAACTTTGTTATAGTTTTTCCTAATTCAGTAAAGAAGTTTTTTGGTAGCTTGATAGGTATGGCCCTAAATAGGTAAATTAATTTGGGTAGAATTGTCATTTTTATTATGTTAGCTCGTCCTACCCATGAGCAATTAATGGCTTTCCAATTGTTGAGATCCAGGTTTATTTGTTTGGAAAGTGTTTTGTAGTTGTTTTCATATAATTGCTGTGTTTGTTTTGGTAGGTAGATTCCTAAGTATTTTATATTGTCTAGGGTAATTTTGAATGGTGTTTCTCTTTCTACTTCTTGCTGCTCTAGTGTGTTGGAAATGTATAGAAATGCTGATGATTTATGTGCATTTATTTTGTATCCTGCCACTTTGCTAAAGTTGTTGATTATTTCTACAAGCTTCTTAGTTGATTCTCTAGGATTTTTTAAGTAGACCATCATATCATCTGCAAAGAGTGATAGCTTAGTCTCCTCCTTGCCTATTTTGATACCCTCGATTTCTTTTTCTTCTCTAATTGCAAATGCTAGTGTTTCTAGTACAATGTTGAATAATAGAGGTGATAATGGGAATCCTTGTTTTACTCCTGATCTTATTGGGAAGGCTTCTAATTTATCCCCATTACATATGATGTTTGTTGATGGTTTTAGGTATATACTGTTTATTATTTTTAGGAAAGGTCCTTCTATTCCTATACTTTTCAGTGTTTTCAATAGGAATGGATGTTGTATTTTGTCAAAGGCTTTTTCAGCATCTATTGAGATAATCATGTGATTTTTGTTTGTTAGACTATTGATATGGTCAATTATGTGGATGGTTTTCCTAATGTTGAACCAACCTTGCATTCCTGGTATAAATCCCACCTGATCATGGTGGATGATCTTCTTAATTACTTGCTGGAGTCTCTTTGCTAGTATTCTATTTAAGATTTTTGCATCTGTGCTCATTAGGGAGATTGGTCTGTAGTTTTCTTTCTCTGTTTTTGATCTCCCTGGCTTTGGAATTAGTACTATATTTGTGTCATAAAAGGAATTTGGTAGGACTCCTTCTTTGCTTATCATATCAAATAATTTGTATAGTATTGGGATTAGTTGCTCTTTGAATGTCTGATAGAATTCACTTGTGAATCCATCAGGCCCTAGCGATTTTTTCTTAGGGAGTTCTTTGATGGCTTGTTCAATTTCTTTTTCTGATATGGGATTGTTTAGGTATTCTATTTCTTCTGCTGTTAATCTAGGCATTTTATATTTTTGTAAATATTCGTCCATATCTCCTAAATTTTTATATTTATTGCCATATAATTGGGCAAAATAGTTTTTAATGATTGCTTTGATTTCCCCTTCATTAGAGGTGAGGTCTCCCTTTTCATCTTTGATACTATCAATTTGGTTTTCTTCTTTCCTTTTTTTTATTAGATTGACCAGTACTTTGTCTATTTTATCTGTTTTTTCAAAGTACCAGCTTCTAGTCTTATTTATTAATTCAATAGTTCTTTTACTTTCGATTTTTTTAATTTCTCCCTTGGTTTTTAGTATTTCTAATTTAGTTTCCATCTGGGGATTTTTAATTTGCTCGCTTTCTAATTTTTTGAGTTGCATGCCCAATTCATTGATCTCTGCCCTCCTTAATTTGTTAATATATGCACTCAAGGATATAAATTTCCCCCTGAGTACTGCCTTGGCCGCATCCCACAGAGTTTGGTAGGATGTCTCATCATTGTCATTTTCTTCAATGAAATTGTTGATTGTTTCTATGATTCCTTCTTTGACAAATTGGTTTTGAAGAATCATATTATTTAATTTCCAATTAGTTTTTGATTTTCCTGTCTAGGTGCCCTTACTAATTATTATTTTTATTGCATTATGATCTGAGAAGGTTACATTTATTATATCTGCTCTTTTGCTTTTGTTTGCAATGATTCTATGTCCTATAACATGGTCAATCTTTGTGAATGTGCCATGTGCAGCTGAAAAGAAGGTGTATTCCTTTTTGTCCCTATTTATTTTTCTTCTCATATCAATTAAATCTAATTTTTCTAGGACTTCATTCACCTCTCTTACCTCTTTCTTATTTATTTTTTTGGTTTGATTTTTCTAGATCTGACAGAGGAATATTTCGATCTCACACTAGTATGGTTTTACTATCTATTTCCTTCTTGAGCTTTGCCAGTTTCTCCTTTATGAATTTGGGTGCTATGCCACTTGGTGCATACATATTGAGCAGTGTTATTTCCTCATTGTTTATACTGCCTTTAATCAGGATGTAATGACCTTCCCTGTCTTTTTTAATCATATCTATTTTTACTTTGGCTTTGTCAGAAATCATAA
>NW_025370503.1:0-425 GCF_016433145.1 Gracilinanus agilis | reverse complement strand
TGTAGACAACATATGGTGGGATTTTGGTTTCTAATCCACTCTGCTATTTGCTTCTGTTTTATGAGCAAGTTCATCCCATTCACATTCAGAGTTATAATCATCAGTTGTGCATTTGCTGATATTTTCGAATCCTCCCCTCTTCCTACCCGCTTTTCCCTTATACTTTTTCCTTTTAAATCAGTGGTTTGCTATTGAGCCGCTATCCCTTATCCCCTCCCTTGATTAACTTCCCTTTCTACCCCCTCCCTTATTTTTCCCCCTCTTTTTGTTTTTAAAGGCCTTATGAATTCCCTTCCCCTTCTCCCCTCCCTTTTTTTGACCTCCCCACTCCCTTCCTCCCCTTGGTTTATCCCTTCTAACTTTTTCAGAAGGGTTAGATAAGAGTTTTATGTCCCAATGGATAGTATAGCTACTCTTCCCTCTCC
>NW_025370502.1:984-1205 GCF_016433145.1 Gracilinanus agilis | reverse complement strand
TGCCTCAAACCATGTGTTCAAACAGTTACTTTTCTTCTGTGTTTCCAATCCTGCAGTTCTTCCTCTGAATGTGGGTAGCGTTGTTTTCCATAAATACCTCAGAATTGTCCTGGGTCATTGCATTGCTGCTAGTAAAGAAGTCCATTACATTCTATTTTACCACAGTGTATTGGTCTCTGTGTACAATGTTCTTCTGGCTCTGCTCCTTTCACTCTGCATCA
>NW_025370502.1:0-896 GCF_016433145.1 Gracilinanus agilis | reverse complement strand
AAATATTTTCATATAAGTCTGTTTATTTATGATCTCTTTGAGGTACAAACCCAACAATGGTATGGCTGGATCAAAGGGCAGGCATTCTTTTATAGCCCTTTGAGCATAGTTCCAAATTGCCAGCCAGAATGGTTGGATCAGTTCACAACTCCACCAGCAATGCATTAATGTCCCTGTTTTGCCACATCACCTCCAGCATTCAATACTCTCCCCTTCTTTCATTTCAGCCAATCTGCTTGGTGTGAGGTGATACCTCAGAGTTGCTTTGATTTGCATTTCTCTAATTATTAGAGATTTAGAACACTTTCTCATGTGCTTGTTGATAATTTTGATTTCTTTATGCGAAAATTGCCTATTCATGTCTCTTGCCCATTTATCAACTGGGGAATGGCTTGATTTTTTATACAATTGGTTTAACTCATTGTGTATTTGAGTAATTAGACCCCTCTCAGAGTTTTTTGTTATAAAGATTTTTTCCCAATTTGTTGTTTCCCTTCTGATTTTGGCTACATTGTTTTTGTTTGTACAAAAGCTTTTTAATTTGATATAATCAAAATAATTTATTTTATATTTTGTAATTTTCTGCAACTCTTGCTTGGTTTTAAAATCTTTCCTTTCCCAGAGATCTGACAAGTAAACTATTTCATGTTCACTTAACTTATTTATAGTTTACCTCTTTATATTTAAGTCATTCACCCATTCTGAATTCATCTTGGTGTAGAAATCATAGAAACAATCAACAATTTCATTGAAGAGAATGACAATGATGAGACATCCTACCAAACTCTGTGGGATGCAGCCAAGGCAGTACTCAGGGAGAAATTTATATCCTTGAGTGCATATATATTAACAAATTAAGGAGGGCAGAGATTAACGAATTGGGCATGCAACTCAAA
>NW_025370501.1:0-4981 GCF_016433145.1 Gracilinanus agilis | reverse complement strand
CCCTTCCTTCCTTCCTTCCTTCCTTCCTTCCTTCCTTCCTTCCTTCCTTCCTTCCTTCCTTCCTTCCTCCCTTCCTCCCTTCCTTCTTTCTTCTCTTTGCAATACTAAACTCTATAAATTTCATAAGGTTTTAAAAAACAAACAAAAATAGGGTTTTTCTCCATATGATTATCACCTTCATGACAAATACCCTTGAAACAAAGCTGGGGAACTTATATTCATGTGAAAAAATAAAGACAGCATGATTGAAAATGCTCTTGCCTAGTAATAATTAATTAAAATGATCCTTGAATGAATTCTTTTCTAGATCATATACAAAGGAAAAGCAAACTCTTTAAATAGGATGTGGGGTAGGAGAAGGTTGAAATGGAAATCTTTCTGTACAATAAAAATACTTTATACTAGGAAAAATTAGAAATTCTATTAGATATTTAGGAAAATATATAAAGAAATAAAGAGAACACGACACTATCTTCATATTATTAATTTTTTTGTTTTTAATATATTTTATATTTTTGGTTTTGTTTTTGACTAATGAAGAAAATATTAAACAATAAACAATTTTCCATTCTAACAAAAAGTCATTGGGCAGCTGTTTCCTTCTTTTGATTTATTTCATGTTTGGATTTTAGTTTTTACTTTACTACTTGTGACTTTATTTGAATTTAAAATATGCAGCATCAAGTTTTCCTAGTACCTTCAGGGTAATTGTTCTTTCCTTTTGTCAGCTTTATTTTGGATCAGTGTTGTAGCCTTAGATTATTAGATTATGTTCAGTTTTCTTAGTATATTTCAGGAAAACTGGCTATCTTTATTTTCTACTTAAACACTAATGATGGAAGTTACTAGAACTTCTGAAATATCAGAGTGAGAAAATTGGAAATGGCTTCAACCTAGCAACTCAAGAAAAATTGGATGTAGTTGGACACCATCTGCAAATGCCTTTGAGACTCTATCGCATGTATTTTCTCTGCCATTTTCCTTTTTCTCCTAATTGAAGTTTTTCTTTCCCCCACCATTTCTTTTCTAGTATTTTTTGCCTTTCTTCTCTCTTAGACATTGTCTATTTCCCACATACCTTTATGAATATAAAAAACCTTCAGAATATTTGTGCCAAGGACTAATCTAGGATGTTGGCATTATCTTGATTTGAAATTTCCCTTCTCTTTTTCTTCGATAGAGCTGGAGTTGGTAGGTTTTCACAGAACAGTGTAAAGCCTGGTTGAAATTGGATATTGGCTTGGTTTTAAAGAAGTCACTTCTTTCAAAGACAGCTATTGTTATTTGAAAAGCTAATATTCCCCCAGCATTTGTAGAAAGTAAACATTTTATATCTTAAATCCCTTATATATTATTATCAGGCAGAGCAAAAAGTAATTCCCCCTCCCCAAGTTTCCTAAACATTCCTTTAAGATTATAGACTAATTATTTACTACAGTTATCTTAATGGGGAGGGAATTAATTAATAGTATTACTATCCAAATTATTATATATGAATGCATCCAGACTTTTTATTGCTTAGGTGAACTTCTTATGCCTACTATCTATATTTGTATTCTCTGAAAATTTTTGAATAAAACAATGTTGTATTTATTTCTCAGATTCAGATGAATCTAACAGCATATAGAAAATGTCAGTACCATGACCCAAAGTTGAGAAATCTTTGCAAGCACTGATTAGTTTCAGTTAAGTCTGAGTCATGAAATCAAAGATTCAGTTTTCTATTTGAAAGAACAAGGGAGGCAATTTGGAACCCTGGCAACAGGTAGAGAGGGATAATAACAAATGGATAATACTCTATAATTCATTCAGTCATTATATAGTTAAGGATGGAATGAGGAAGCACAAATATAATTGATTCATATGAAAATATAATATGACATAAGAAAATGGTCTTTTTAATATTTGATATTTTTCTATGATGATCCCTCTTGAGAGTTTTCTTTTAGAAGAGGATGAAATTGTAGTGTTAGTATTAGGAAAATTTGGAACTTCATAGTTTGTATATGCATTTATTTTATGCTTCTTACCATGTGTTTTGGTCATAGATATATCTGATAATAAGCCTGCTAGTATTTATGATTTGCTGTATCCAAAGACACTAAATTTCATTCAATTGAATTGACCTGATAGCACCTTTGATAATAGTTATATGATGAATATTATATTACCAAGAAGAAGCATCTTTGCAGATTCATTACTGCTATTTTAAAAATCTCATATTTTGGTTATTATATATTTGAAGACTTTTAATATAACCTTATGCAGCATAGTGTAAAGTAATTCCATTTTTAAATTCCATTTTAGTTTGAGTTTTAAATGTTTGTTATTTAAGTTATTTAAATACTCCCAGAATGTTATAATCATTTCATTAAATATTTCCCAAGCATATGTAAAACTTTTTAACAATAATTTCTAAATTTTTGAGTTCCAAATTCTCTCATCTTCCAACACTTTCCCCTCTTTGAGAAGGCAAGGGTATCAATTATATTCCCAGAATGTTTTAATAGTGAACACAAACCATAGGGTATAAGTTTTCACTGTTAGAACTGTGGCAAAAACTATGAATATCATGTTTCAAGTTCAAAATTGTTTTATTTTTCCTTTTTAAAATATAAAATAAACAATCCATCTTTGTTCTCCATTTAGAGTGAGTATATATGCATATTTATATATGTATGTGCATATGTATATGCATACGTACACACACATACCATTTTAGGTGGCATTCACGAATTTGATAAGCAATTCATCTATGCCTTCAACTATTTTGTTACTAATAAAAATGTTGTCCAAAGTTAGGCCTTTGAGTAGAAAAATCAAGTTAATATTTACTGAAGGTGAAGCTAAATTACCACTTTTATCAAGCATTTTCAGGCTGTACTACTATAGGTCTGTTTTACTAGCATGTGGATTTAGGGACTAGAGAAGGAACTTATCTCAAATCTCTTCGCTTTCTTTACTAAAGCTTTATCTGACATAGCCCTTGTGGGTGCATGTATGTACATGTATAAACAGATCCTCCACAAATACAACAGAATCCCCTTCCTCCTCCCTGCAATCCAGCTTCTTGTATGCTTCCAGTCTATATGAGGAGAGAAATGCAATGAAATAATAGATGATCCATTCAAATGGAATTGTTCCAAATGTTTTTGGCTCACTTTTTAATGTAGATGTAGAATAAACTTGAAAAAAATCCAGAAATAATCTCCCTGGTGAAATCATAGACTGCCTTCCATTTACATTAAATTTTTTTAAACTTATACATTTCCTTAGTTTCTAATTAAAATGTGATATGCTCTACAGTCCTGAAACTGATGCAGATAAATCATACTTGAAACATTTTGTTTTTCAGTACTAAGATTGATAATGAGGGGTTTAGTTATGGAATTTCAAAATGTGTAGATATGGCAGGTGAAAATACTAGTCTGTGAAATCCCAGAGGAAAAAAAAGATTTTGTACAACAGAATCCAAGGACAACTTGCCAGGAATGCTAAATTAAAAGAAAACATAACACCAATATTCTGATGTGAACAGCATTTCCAGACCACAGTCATGATTTCAGCTTGACCTCTGCAGCCATCATCCAGGGGAACAAGGAAATGAGACCTGGCACCTTCCTCTTCAATCTACCTCACATCAGCTGAAGATATATGGTGGGGAAAAAGTTCTCACCAACACTAGAGTATTTATTTAATGCTGTCAAGTGGTTAGACATCAGAAGTAGGTATTGTTTTATCAGTGGAAATCACATTAAAGATTTAATATTTATATTTACAAAAGCTTTTTGTCTTTACATCTGATTTGAAGTTGAAACCTCCCATATGTATTGTTTCTCCAAATTAGAACGTGAGCTCCCTGTAAGCAGAGACTGTCTAGCCTTTTTCTCTTTATATCTCTCCTGCTTAGTACAGTGCTTTGCATGTAGGAAGCACTTAATAAATTTTTATTTATTCATTCATTCATGACTTTATTGGAAAGCAGATGTAGCCAAATATTTTTTAAAAATTTAAGATGGACTGTGTAATTACAAGCAGACCTTTCAGCATTATCTCATAAAGCGGATGACCGAAGTTTCTATAGTTGGATCCTGGAAAGGTCCTTAGGGTAGGAAGCATTAAATGTTATGTTACTGCATTGAAACTACAAAGTGTGTTCTATTTAATTTAAGAAAAAACCCATGAAGTAAAATGGCATATAAAATCTTATTTCTCCCATCTTAAGGATTATTACTGCAGGTCCTGTTGAATCTTAAGTGTGCATGGAAAGGATGTTGGGGAAGGAGAGGAAGGGCAGTAAGTATATTTCCCCAGTTATACTAGTTTTTATGGGTTGTTTGGAGGCATAAATTTCTCAAGTCTTTTTAGCTCTAGAAGTCTTTGCCTCTATTTACTTTTTCAGAAGTGAAGTTAGTCTTCCACCCTCAAAACATAATGCATAACTTTCTATGAGGTAAAGGCTACCCATATACTCTACTATATACCCTATACTTTCCAAATTTGGGTTAGACTTCCTTATCCTGCTTATAGATATGGCTAGTATATGAGAAAGCTAGTGTTGGTATGTCCATTTTTCTTTATTTTTTTACATGCATTTTTAAAATTTGATTTTAAAATTCTCTCCCTCCGTTCCCTTTGAGCCCCTCTACCACTCATTAAGAAGGCAAGCAATATGATTTGTGTAATATTATTCAAAATATATTTCCCTAATGTCCATTTTTTCCAGTTTAGGAAACAATGACTCCTGGCACTAGGGTATCTCTGGTTCCTTGGAGTTGACAATAGAAATGTTTTGGTGAAGAAAGTCTTAAATGTGGCTGTACTTGGGGGTGGGGAAGGAATCCCCCTGCCTCTATTGACTTCTGATCCCCTCAGTGAGTTTTTTCTAACTACCCACTAAATGAAGAACCAGGGAGCATAAATTTTCCTTCCTTCCTTCCTTCCTTCCTTCCTTTCTTCCTTTCTTCCTTTCTTCCTTCCT
>NW_025370500.1:7237-7337 GCF_016433145.1 Gracilinanus agilis | reverse complement strand
TTGGGCTCCTTGGGTTTATCATACACTGTCTTGCTGATGTCATTTACCCCCAAGTCTATTCCACTGATCCTCCCCTCTGTCTCTTAGCCAGTACCATATT
>NW_025370500.1:0-7151 GCF_016433145.1 Gracilinanus agilis | reverse complement strand
AAAGTTGGGCTCCTTGGGTTTATCATACACTGTCTTGCTGATGTCATTTACTCCCAAGTCTATTCCACTGATCCTCCCCTCTGTCTCTTAGCCAATACCATATTGTTTTGATGACTGCTGCCTTATAGTATATTTTAATATCTGATACTGCTAGGCCCCCTTCCTTCACATTTTTTTTTCATTATTTCCCTTGATATTCTTGATCTTTTGTTATTCCAAATGAAATTTGTTATAGTTTTTTCTAATTCAGTAAAGAAGTTTTTTGGTAGCTTGATAGGTATGGCACTAAATAGGTAAATTAATTTGGGTAGGATTGTCATTTTTATTATGTTAGCTAGTCCTACCCATGAGCAATCAATGGCTTTCCAATTGTTTAGATCCAGTTTTATTTGTTTGGAAAGTGTTTTGTAGTTGTTTTCATATAATTGCTGTGTTTGTTTTGGTAGATCGATTCCTAAGTATTTTATATTGTCTAGGGTGATTTTAAATGGTGTTTCTCTTTCTACCTCTTGCTGCTCTAATGTGTTGGAAATGTATAGGCTTCTTCAACAGTCTCAGGGATCTGTTTCCACAGCCATGCTCCTGTCTGCACCGGGTCCCCACTAGAGGTCCAAGCCTGCACTCAAGATCCTTGTCCGCGCCTAAGGCAATGCCTTTACAGGTGCCTGGGCTCAAGGTCTGCGTTCAAAGTCTGCGCGTTCTTTAGCCTCTTGGGGTCCTAAGTCTTGCTGCTCTCAGAAACAGGCCCTGGAGCTGCCAATGACTTAATGGGTGCCCCAAACCTGCTTTAACTCTTGTGCTCTGGCCTTGGCACTGTATGTCCTGTGGGGGTGGGGGAGGGGCTTTCTTAGCTGGAGCTCTAGTGAGAGCTGTTTCACCTCTTTATAGTGTGGAAATGCCCGGATTCCACATACCTTCAATGCTGCACCCTGTTGTGGGGTCCCTTTGTTTGTCTGGATTTGTTTTATGTCCCCTTGAGGAGTCCTTTATGCTTCGGTTAGGAGAGGTTGAGCAGCTGCTTTTTACTCTGCTGTCATCTTAACCTGGAAGTCCCCATTGAGGAAATTTTGAAATGGTTATTAGTGCACATTAAAATACAGACTTGTTTCAATTATAAGTTATATATATATATATATATATATACACACACACACAAATATATGTTATATATATAATATATAAGTTATATAATATAAATTTGGCTAGCTATCTTGTTACATTTTGAGCTACTATTTTCTTGATTTCTACTTTAAAATGATGGTTTTATGATAAACAATATCTTTTGTGTTGTTTTGTCAGGAGAACACTAGATTAGGATTCAGGAGTCCTGGGATCAAGTCACAGATCTATGACTCTTTCAACATCAAAACCATAACAAACTTAAAACAACAACAAAAAATAAACAAAACAAAACAACACACTTTTCTATGTCCAGAGAACTACAGGTTCTCTGGGAGATGGAATTTCTAATAATAGAAGGCCACCACACTTAGGAATTTGGAGAGTTCACAGAAGGCATTTAATTCAAGGATAATTTGAAGCAGGATCTATGAAATGTCATTAAAACATACTCATTCAGCCATGCTGTAAAGCCCTCATATAAGGTATAGTTGACTAATTCCTAAAGCAATCTATTCCATTTTTTATGACTGTTCTTGATAGGCTCACATTTTTTAGAGCTGGGATGGACCTCAGAAGTAATTAAATTCAGTTCCCTAATTTTGCAGATGAGGATAGTGAAACCAAGAATTCGACCTATTAAAGGTAGCACAGGTAGTGAAGAGCAGAGCCAGGATTAGGACACAGGTTGCTCTGACTACAGTTTCAGACCTTTTCTTATACATAAAACCTAAACGTTCCTTTCTAAAGCTTGGCATACTACTTCTAGCTTTGTATTTTGAAGTCAAACTTATTCCTTTTTACAGTCCTTCAGAAACCATATTCTCCGCAAGCTTTAATGTTTTGCTGCATACTAAATGTCCTCAGTTACTTCAATTGAATCATGTCTATCATGGTTGCAATCCTCTTAGCTGTTCTTTTATTGCTGCCTGCAGACTTATCTATTTCCCTCCTAAATTTTTGTGATAGAAGTGAACACAATATACATGATACTGTCTAACTAAAGTAGAATGTAATAAAACTAGTATATTCTGGGAACACTTTTTAAAATTCCACACTGCTTTTTTAGAGTAGGTAAGCAAAGCAGTATTTTTTGGTTAAAGTTCCACATTGTTGACTCGCTGAGCTTGATGTCTTCCAAATCATAGAAATTATTTCCATCCACATCCACATCCACACAACCACACATCCACACATTCATCCTCTTTTTATATATGTGTGTATGTATACATATTATGCACATATATGTATACATACATACATCTGTATCTATGTCTATGTCTATATCTATATCTATCTTTCTCACTCTAATCTCTTCAGGAAATAGCATAGGCAGGGGCTTTGTATGGCAAAGTATATATACTGTTTAGTAACTTAGGAGCCAAATTTTGTATTGTATTTTCAAATGACTCTAAAAATAATAATGTTACCAACAAATACCTGCATCAATATGTCGGTTTTCCTGCAGAAAACCCAATATTTTTCATTTTCTTATTTGTATCAGTTTTGAAAATCCAGTGAGTGTGAGATAGAATATCAGAATTATTTTCATTTGCAATTTAAAAATGATTTGGAGTATTTTTTGGTATGGCTAGAGATTGCTTTATTTTTTTTTTCATTGAGAATTGCTTTTCAAATCCTTAAACAATTGATCATACTGTGATTTTTCATTTCAGGCGATTCACTTAAACTCAGTGTTTATAGCAATTTTCTGACTGTAAATTTTAGATAAAGTACTGTTCTATTATAGGGAAATTCCTCATTTGGAGGGCTCTAAATCAATGATATCAAAGTTTACTGTGATAAAGCCTTTATTAACAAAAGCTAGGTAGCAGAATGGATAGAACACAGAACTTCAGAAAGCAACCATGCCACCTTGGTCAAGTCACTTTATCTCTCTCTGTCTGCTATAGTTTTCTTAATTGTACAATTATTGCAATAATAGCACCTATCTGCCAGACCTGTTTTAAAACAACAACAGTACTGTTTATTGTTTCCAAGGCAGAAGAGTGATAAGGGCTAGACAATGGCAGTTGTTACTTTCCCAAAGTCACATAGCTAGGGAATTTCTGAAGGCAAATTTGAACTCAAGACCTCCCATCACTAGGTATGGCTCTCAATCCACTGAGACACTTAGCTGTGTCCTAAAATAGACTTTTAACAGATACCTATTTATTCCCTTTCTCCTTATCCATAGAACGAAATGTCATGATGTAAAATGTATACTTTGAAACTATAATGGTATCATATAAATTCTGGGAAATGTTATTATCTACTAAATTGAATTCCATAGAACTTCACAAATAATTCTAATAAACATGAATGAATTAATTTTCAATATTTTATAGCAATATAAATGCTCAAATAACTGAAAACAAATTGTTTTAATATCTTTCTAGTTGAAATAGAAATAGTAAATGGAGAACATATCATAGAGCTTTTATTTTTATCACAAATTCTCTGTCCAGGTTTATTTCTCCTCCCTTAACTATGAATAGTACATTAATATTTAGAGAAGCACATTAATGTTTGATTTTTAATCAAATGTGAAACTCTTTTAGCCACTCTTTACTAGCACTATAAGCAATGTGGTTTTGATTGCCAGAGAGAGTTCTATCAGCTCTGGTACAGATGAAATAAAAAAGTAGGTAAACTTTGTTAGCTAAGAGGAGAAAATCCTCTCACTATATCTGATAAACTTCAACAGGCAAGTGATACATTCTCAGGTATCATGCTTATCATTTCTACTAGGCAAGAGACAGATATTTTGATAGAAACAACTGGCAAAAATTCATTTAATCTATTGAGGGATGAAAATACTATAAGAGCAAGAGAGTAGAAATATGCTAAGTATCTGATGCCATTTCTCAAAGAAGAACCTCAATTCCTTACTTTCTTCCTAACTTCCATCTTTCTATTGGTGGAACCAATTAATTTATTGTCACTTATAATTGTACCATTAGAATCAACTTTAATTCTTAATTCTTCCTCAGTTCCTACATCTTGAATACAAATTAGTTTCCAAACATGTCAGTTCAATCCCAACTGTAACTACCCTAGTTTGGTTTTATATTACATTTCCCTTGGACTATAGAGAGGGTCAACTAACCATCATTCCTGCTTCTAGTCTTTTTCTTCTATCCCTTATATTTTATCTGCAACTCTTAGCACAGGGCCTGTTAAATATGTGATATTTAATAAGTAAGAATTTAATTTAACTGACTTGCTTTCTAGCCACCAATTATAATAAAAGCTACTAGTTTATCATTAAGCAGGAGAAAAAGTAAGCAATGAGGAAACTAAACTATCAGTCTTTTCAGATGATATGATGCTATACTTAGGGAATCCTAGAAAATCAACTAAAAAGCTAATGGAAATAATTGATAACTTAGTAAAGTTGCAGGGTACAAGATAAACCCATACAAATCATCAGTATTTCGATATATTTCCAACAGCAGCAAAAGTTAGAAAGAGAAATTCAATTTAAAATCACTCTAGACAATGTAAAATGTTTGGGAATATATCTGTCAAGACAAACGCAGGAATTATATGAAGACAACTACAAAATACTTTCATCACAAATAAAACTAGATCTAAAGAATTGGAAAACATTAATTGCTCCCGAGTAGGAAGTGCTAATATAATAAAATGACAATCCTACCCAAATTAATCTACTTATTCAATGCCATACCTATCAAACTGCCAAAAAGTTTTTTAATTGAATTAGAAAAAATTATAACAAAATTCATCTGGAAGAACAAAAGATCAAGATTATCAAGGGACATAATGAAAAAAAAAGTGAAGGATGGGAGCCTAGCAGTACCAGATCTTAAGCTATACTACAAAGCAGTGATTGTCAAAACAATATGGTACTGGGGCAGCTGGGTAGCTCAATGGAGTGAGAGTCAGGCCTAGAGACAGGAGGTCCTAGGTTCAAATCCGGCCTCGGCCACTTCCCAGCTGTGTGACCCTGGGCAAGTCACTTGACACCCATTGCCCACCCTTACTAATCTTCCACCTATGAGATAATACACCAAAGTACAAGGATTAAAAATTAAAACAAAACAAAACAAAAAAAACAATATGGTACTGGCTAAGAGACAGAAAGGTAAATCAATGGAATAGACTATGGGTAAATGTCCTCAGCAAGATAGTATGCAATATACCCTAATATCCCAGCATTTTGGAACAATAACTCAATCTTACAAAAAATGATGGGAAAATTGGAAAACAGTATGGAAAAAATAGGTTTAGAGCAATTTCTCACACCATATAGCAAGATAAATTCAAAATGGGTAAATGACTTAAATAGAAAGAGTGAAGTCATAAATAAATTAGGTGAACATAGAATAGTATACCTGTCAGATCTATGGGAAGGAAGGAATTTTTTTTTAAACCCTTGTACTTTGGTGTATTGTCTCATAGGTGGAAGATTAGTAAGGGTGGGCAATGGGCGTCAAGTGACTTGCCCAGGGTCACACAGCTGGGAAGTGGCTGAGGCTGGGTTTGAACCTAGGACCTCCTGTCTCTAGGCCTGACTCTCACTCCACTGAGCTACCCAGCTGCCCCATGGAAGGAATTTAATAACTAGCAAGAGATAGAGAACATTGAAAGATGTAAAATGAATAATTTTGATTATCTTAAATTTTAAAAAATTCTGTAAAAAGCCAAAACAACCAAAATTAGAAGGGAAGCAACAAAATGGGTGTAATTATATAAAAATTCTTTGACAAAGCTCTAATTTCCCAAACATATAAGAGACTAAGTTAAATTTGCAAAAAATCAAGCCATACCCCAACTGACAAATGGTCAGGGGATATGAATAGGCAAGTTTCAGATGAAGAAATAAAATCTATAATCACATGAAAAAGTGTTCTAAATCCCTCCTTAGTAGAGGAATGCAAATCAAAACAACTCTGAGGTACCACCTCACACCTAGCATATTGGACAATATGAGAGAAAAGAAAAATAATAAATCTTGAAGGTGATGTGGTAAAACTGGGACACTAATGTGTGGCTGGTAGAGTTGTGAATTGATCTAACCATTCTGGAAGACAATTTGGAACTATGCTCAAAGGGCTTTAAAGACTGAATGCCCTTTGATCCAGCTATACCACTACTAGATTCATACCCCAAAGGATAAAAAAAAATGTTTGCTCAAAAAGATTTATAGGTGTACTTTTTGTGGTGGCAAAAAGTTGGAAAATGAGGGGGTGTCCCTCAATTGGGGAATGATTGAATAAATTGTGGTATTTGATGATTATATGCTATAAGGAAAGATGAACTGCTTGATTTCTATATGAACTGGAAGATCTCCATGAACTTACATAAAGTGAAATGAGCAGAACCAGGAGAACATTGTACATACTGTGGGATGATAAAATCTAATAGACTCTGTTACTAATAACATTGCAATGATCAACAAAAATCCCATGGAATTCATGAAAAAGAAATGCTATCCACAGGAACAGAAAGAACTATGGGAGTAGAAACGCAGAAGAAAAATATATGATTTCTCACTTGGTTATATGAGTATATGATTTGTTGTTGTTATTTTTAAAAGATTACTCTTTTACCAATATGAATAATATAGAAATGGGTTTTGAGTAATAAGACATGTATAAACAAGTGGAATTGCTTGGGGAGGGGGAGGAAAAGGGGTAGGTAGAGAACATGAATCATGTAACCATGTAAAAATATTCCAATAAATAAATAAAATATTGTGGAAAAATAAATGCAGGAGAAGCATATGTCTCATAGTTTAGGCAACTTTTCATATGTAAAAACATGATATGATGCTATGAGGAAAAGGCCTCTTATAGAATTCTGGTGCTTATACTTAAGGCAAAGATATTACCTTTCTACTGAATATTGCCATTAAAAGAGCTAAGTGATGTTTAGGGGAAATTGTCAGTTATAAACATAAATTATATAAAGAGAAGAATTCAGAGTAACTCAAAATGATAAACAATTCAGCAAGTGATAGTATCTTGTTCATAGCAAGCATCAAATACATGCATGGTGGTTGTAGA
>NW_025370499.1:2280-2500 GCF_016433145.1 Gracilinanus agilis | reverse complement strand
TTATTTCTTCAAAATAAGCCTGAATTGAGCCTTTCCATTAGAGCTCCCTGAATACTTCCATTATATAGCTTCTTGGATCTTGAATTCTTGCAATTAAATCGTTCCCAAATGAACGAAAACAATCCCTTTAAGATATTATTGAACACATTTGGATCTACAACACTCAGAAAACATCTCTGACAATTTAGGAATGTTCCACATCCTTATTTCTTCAGAATAA
>NW_025370499.1:0-2211 GCF_016433145.1 Gracilinanus agilis | reverse complement strand
CTTGAATTCTTGCAATTAAATCGTTCCCAAATGAACGAAAACAATCCTTTTAAGATATTATTGAACACATTTGGTTCTACAACACTCAGAAAACATCTCTGACACTTTAGGAATGTTCCACATCCTTATTTCTTCAGAATAAACAAAAATGTATTGCATTCATAGGAAGAATCTTTAATTCTTGGTTTCTCTGTGTTGCCAAATCAACTATCATGACCAAAAGAAGATAACTTTGAACCCTTTTGGTTCTACAACACAAATACAACAACTGACACAGTAGGAATGCTCCACATCCTAATTTTTTCAGAATGAGGCTGAACTGAGCCTTCCCGTTATACCTACCTGAATCTTCATTTCTTGCATTTAAAAAGTTCCGAAATGAACCAGAACGATCATTTTAAGATAGTAATGAAGAGATTCCGTTGCCAAATGAACTATCAGGACCAAGAGAAGACAATATTGAAGACTTTCGATTCTACCACACAGATACAAGAACTCTGACACAGTAAACATGGTCCATATCCTTATTTCTTCAAAATAAGCCTGAATTGAGCCTTTCCATTAGAGCTCCCTGAATACTTCCATTATATAGCTTCCTGGACCTTTAAAAATTCTTGCAATTAAATGGTTCCAAATGAACGAAAACGATCCTTTTAAGATATTAATGAACACATTTGGTTCTACGACACTAAGAAAACATCTCTGACACTTTAGGAATGTTCCACATCCTTATTTCTTCAGAATAAACAGAAATGTATTGCATTGATAGGAAGAATCTTTAATTCTTGGTTTCTCTGTGTTACCAAATCAACTATCATGACCAAAAGAAGGTAACTTTTAACACTTTTGGTTCTACAACACAAATACAACAACTGACACTGTAGGAATGCTCCACATCCTCATTTTTTCACAATGAGGCAGAACTGAGCCTTCTCGTTATATCTACCTGAATCTTTAATTCTTCCATTTAAAAAGTTCCCAAATGAACCAGATCTATCATTTTAAGATCATAATGAAGAATTTCCGTTGCCAAATGAACTATTAGGACCAAGAGAAGACAATATTGAAGACTTTCGATTCTACCACACAGATACAAGAACTCTGACACAGTAAACATGGTCCACATCCTTATTTCTTCAAAATAAGCCTGAATTGAGCCTTTCCATTATACCTCCCTCAATACTTCCATTATATAGCTTCCTGGATCTTGAATTCTTGCAATTAAATCGTTCCCAAATGAAGGAAAATGATCCTTTTAAGATATTATTGAACACATTTGGTTATACAACTCTAAGAAAACATCTCTGACACTTTGGAATGTTCCACATCCTTATTTCTTCAGAATGAGGCTGAATTGAGCCTTCCCATTATAGCTACCTGAATCTTTAATTCTTGCATTTAAAAAGGTCCCAAATGAACCAGATCGATTATTTTAAAATCGTATTGAAGTGTTTCAGTTGCCAAATGAACTATCATGACCTAGAGAAGACAATATTGAAGACTTTCGATTCTACAACACAGATGCAACAACTCTGACACAGTAAGAATGGTCCACATCCTTATTTCTTCAAAATAAGCCTGAATTGAGCCTTTCCATTATATCTCACTGAATACTTCCATTATATAGCTTCCTGGATCTTTAAAAATTCTTGCAATTAAATGGTAACCAAATGAACGAAAACGATCCTTTTAAGATATTATTGAACACATTTGGTCCTACAACACTAAGAAAACATCTCTGACAATTTAGGAATGTTCCACATCCTTATTTCTTCAGAATAAACAAAAATGTATTGCATTCATAGGAAGAATCTTTAATTCTTGGTTTCTGTGTGTTGCCAAATCAACCATCATGACCAAAAGAAGGTAACTTTGAACACTTTTGGTTCTACAACACAAATACAACAACTGACACAGTAGGAATGCTCCACATCCTAATTTTTTAAGAATGAGGCTGAACTGAGCCTTCCCGTTATACCAACCTGAATCTTCATTTCTTGCATTTAAAAAGTTCCCAAATGAACCAGAACGATCATTTTAAGATAGTAATGAAGAGATTCCGTTGCCAAATGAACTATCATGACCAAGAGAAGACAATATTGAAGACTTTCGATTCTACCACACAGATTCAACAACTCTGACACAGTAAGAATGGTCCACATCCTTATTTCTTCAAAATAAGCCTGAATTGAGCCTTTCCATTAGAGCTCC
>NW_025370498.1:524-2537 GCF_016433145.1 Gracilinanus agilis | reverse complement strand
TTAGAACTAGGATCTATGGCTGAGTTCACTGTTGTAAAAGCTTAGGGATCAATATGAAATCTGGAGATTATAGTTATTTCTACAAAATGGACAGCACTAAGATGATGGTAGAAAATTTTAGGATCATGCATGACCAGATATTTATGGAGAATTCATTTCAAAGGCAGTGTTTCTCAGCCCTTGTTACCAGAGACTCTTCCTCTTGTGTTCTGATGCATATCCCCTATAGAATTAGGACAAAAAGAATCAGTGAATATCAGCCAATCAATCACCAAATAAAGGAAAGAAGTACAGTGAAGAGTAGCTTGGGTTAATTAGCAGGCATTTGATCACCCTGATTGGCAGCTACTTTCCCCCTTTACAGCCGTTAATCCCATTCTTTTCGGTTAATGAATTGTTTCCCCAAATTAAACTACCAACAACCCCAAAAACTAATTTAACAAGAGACAAAAAAAGCATAGAGAGAATGAGACTCAGGATAGATGAGTTTTGTTTAGTTTTTAATTGGGAGACTACTCCTACAAATTTAATCAGTCATATTCTAGGGTGACTGTCCTCAAAATGTAGTCAACCCTGAGTTCCCTAGTACATTTCAGACACTCTGTGATATTAAAATTATTTCCATAATATTTGCCTATTAAAATAAACAAAATCATCCTTTTTCCAACTACATATATAAATTAATGATCATAACATGTGAAACTGGGTTTTACTCATATACTTTAACCAAAACTATGTTTCAAAACATTCTCTTTTGTGTTCTATCTAAAACAGATACAAGAATTTAGGTGTCTTCTATTAAACCATTGTGCAAAGAGATTTTGCAAAAATATGTACAATAATACCATTCTTCTCCCTAAATTATTTTGTTTTGTTTTGGAAAATATAGCTATTTTTCATGAAAAAAAATTTATGTTAAAATAGAATGTGCTGGTTTCCAGGTTAAGATGGCGGCAGACTAAAAGGCAGCTCTTAACCTCTCCTTACCTATACACACAAAACTCCTCAAGGGGACATAAAAACAAGTCCAGACGAACAGAGGAACCCCACAACAGGGTGCAGCGTGGAAGGTACGTGGAATCGGGGCATTTCCATGCTATAAAGGATTGCGGGCTGAGCAACCACCCCACCCCCACCCCCTCCACACACACCACCTATAGCACCGAAGCCAGTTAAAAAGAAATAGAGCAAGTTTGGGGCACCCATCGAATCACTGGCAGCTCCAGGACCTGTGCCTGAGAGCAGCAAGATTTGGTACCCCAATAAGCCAAAGAACGAACACGAAATCTGAGCGCAGGAGCAAGAAGACGCAGGGCGCAGAACGCCGGCTCAGAGCCCAGGCGCGGGCAGAGGTGTGGGTGGAGGCAGACACAGACACAAGCTAAAGCTCTGAAACCCTGAGTGGGGAACCAGCATGGACGGGTGTACGACTGTGGAAGCAGCACCCTGAGACTTGTAAGGGAACCTCCAGCAGAGGATCAAGCAAGGGGGTCCACCAGGGGGCTTGACCTGGGAAAAGACTAGAACTCAGACCTCAAGAGCCAAAGGACCGTGGACAGACCCCGAGCTCGAGGATAAATTTGAGAAGCTGCTGGGCTAATGATGGCTACCCAGACTCAGGAAGTTCAGAAGAGAAAGATAAACAACAAGAAAAAGAAGTCTTTAACACTCGACAACTTTTACACAGAGAAAATCCAGACAACCGAGCAAACAGAGGAGGAGAACAAACAACCATCCAGACCCTCCTCAAATAAGGAAAACGGGTCACAAGCTATGGAAGAGTTCAAAACTGAGATTCTGAGGAAGATGGAAGAGATCTGGAAAGAAAATAACAGTTTAAAAGGTAGGATCTTGCAATTGGAAAGTGAGGCTCAGAAATCAAATGAACTGATAAGCAAAGTGAACCAGATTGAAAAAGAAAACCAAAAGATCATAGCTGAAAACGAAAAGTTTAGAGCTGAAAACGAAAAGTTTAGAGCCGAAAACCAGTCCCTAAAGGCTAGAATTGAGCAA
>NW_025370498.1:0-442 GCF_016433145.1 Gracilinanus agilis | reverse complement strand
ATGAAATATCTCAATGAGAGAGTGACAGACCAAGAAAACCGGTCTAGAAGAAACAATTTGAGAATAATTGGTCTTCCAGAAAAACCAGAAATTAATAGAAACCTGGACTCCATACTAAAAGAAATTATTCAGCAAAATTGCCCTGAAGTCCTACACCAAGAGGGCAATATAGACATTGAAAGGATTCATAGAACACCCACTACATTCGATCCAGAGAAGAAAACGGCCAGAAATATAATTGCGAAATTCAAGAGCTTTCAAGCAAAAGAAAAAATCTTACAAGAAGCCAGAAAGAGACAATTCAAATATCAAGGGACACCAATCAAGATCACACCGGATCTGGCAGCCTCCACGCTAAAAGACCATAAGGCTTGGAATACAATATTCAGAAAGGCAAGAGAGCTGGGCCTACAACCACGGATCAACTACCCATCAAAATTGA
>NW_025370497.1:0-6215 GCF_016433145.1 Gracilinanus agilis | reverse complement strand
AGAGAGAGAGAGAGAGAGAGAGGGAGAGAGAGCGGGAGAGAGAGGGAGAGAGAGGGAGAGAGAGAGGAGAGTTTTAGAGAACACCAATATAGGCTTAATGCTAAACTTAGTTCCCTTCTTTTTGGCAAATATATACTCAGAATGCAATAGAACTCAGACTATCTGGGAACAAAAGTTATTATTTAAAAATACTTATAGAAAATAAACAAAGTTTAGAGAGATCAGGAATTCCCAAGGGTAAGTGATGCAAGTTAGCCAGGTAGCAGTGAGAAAAAGGATGCAGAGGAGGTGGAGAGAGGATTAATTCACCATGCCTCAGCAAACACTGACAATCAAGGAAAGCAAAATTTCAGTCAATAAGATCACTGCTTAAGTGGCTCAATGAACCAAATCTCTGACTGCTTGTGATTACATTCATTTGGGGGTAATAGCGCCTGTTTCCTGCCATTGGTGCTTTTCTACACACCACACCACCCCCAGGTCTCTATATACTGCAGAGCTTACAGGTTTCTAGGATTCTCCACTCCCATCCTACTTAGCTTTCACCTCCTATCATCTTTCAGTCCCTCCTTTCACCCAGGAAAAGTACATTTCCTATCAGATGCCTTCCCAACAAGTGACTGTGTACACACACGCNCCCAGGAAAAGTACATTTCCTATCAGATGCCTTCCCAACAAGTGACTGTGTACACACACGCCACACACACACACACACACACATATATATATATATATGTGTATATATATATATATATGTACATATATACACATGTCTTCCTTGAGATCAGAGTATAATAGGGGCTGAAGGAGGGGCTAAAAGTGGAATTGAGAACCAAAGAATCTGCCTACTCCTCTTCTGGCTGTATGTGTCAAGGGCTGTCAGAGAAAAAGCAGCCAGACTTGGAAAGGGTGCTTTGAGATCTCATATCTTCAGAAAAAAAAATCTAGCTTTTGGGAAGCACCAGAAGAGAGATCTAGGATAAAGAAGCATCTGTTCATAATAGAAGATGGTTCCAGAGAGCACAATCTGGAAGATGGCTGAATTTATTGGAAGGTGGGGATACAGCAACTGCTTCTTCTTTGCTGGATCCCTCTCTGATATTGGGTAGGCTGCAAGTTGTAAGTCCTCAGACCAGACATCATATCAGAGAAAGTCTGCGTAGATAGGAAGAACTGGCCTGTAGACATGCTATCCACAGGTATCTGGCCAGGGGCAATCCAGGTGCCAGAGAGGCAGTAAGCAGGTCAGGCAACTGGCACCATAACCAAGGGAAGAAGCACATCTATAGGATGTCTGCTCCTTGAGCAAACCACTGGTGGATCAGGGTTGGTTCCAGCTTTGCTTACTATATGCAAAGAATTGTGGCAATCTTCATAGAGGATCCACTTCAGAATCTAACTTGGACCTTTAGTGAACTCAAAGCTTCATAAGAGAAATAACCCAGATTCAAAAGAAATAAAATTAAAAAAAATACAAGAGAGGCATTTATTGAATGGAATGTGTGATGAGAGAGGCACAAGTCTGCTTTTGTATAACCCCCATCCATTGTTCCTGGCTCATCTCTCTGAGTCACAGCTCTTAATCCTAAAGACTTAATAGCTATCTAAGGGAGGAGGAAATAAGAGGAGGAGTCCTTTTAGTGATATCCTCTAAGAATCTCACATGCATTGGCACCGACTTCGCCCAAGCTTCAAGCCAACACTAGTGCCATGATCAGCATTATGAAAGTTCCTGGCAATATTTGTAGTGAACAGCCATTGACCCAAATCCTTTTATAGAAAGATATAGAGATGGAACCTTTTATATGATTGGCGTAGGGGAGTGAAGGGCAGCATGTTCTCTGCAGTCTTCAATCTTTTAAAAAATTGATTGCTCAGAGCATTGAGAGATTAAATGATTTGCTCAGAGTCCCACAGCCAATATGTGTCAAAAGAGGGTTGTGAACCCAGATCTTTCTGCTATCAGGAAAGCTTTCAATTCACTATTGTAGGCTAGAGAGATAGATATTGATGGTGGGTGATATAAATGATAAATACTAATGGATAGAGAAGTGATAGATATATATGTAGATTGTTTGGTAGATAGATAGATAGATAGATAGATAGATAGATAGATAGATAGATAGATAGATAGATGGATGGATGGATAAATGGGTAACCTGCTGAAGCTCTCCTACTCTTTATGTTCAAAATCAAGACAGGCATAGTGGGAACCTCAAGGAGAGGGGAGGAAGCACTGGGGTGTGAAACTGCAGCTTCTTTAAGGGAACCATGCCCCAAACCCCCACTACTGTGGTGAGCTCCAGGATGTTTGGCGATTCACAAAAGTCATCTGACTGTTAGTAACTGATGGAAAATGAAGTGGATGTTTCCACTTCCTCACTTCCCACTCACTCTTCAACCCCTTGCAAATCCGGCTCCTGCCCCCACGCCTCTGTTGAAGCTGTTCTCTCAAAGGTCACCAGTGACCTTGAGATCGCCAACGCCTCTTGCCTTTCTGCAGTCCTTGTCCTCTTGACCCTTCTGCAGCATGACACGATTAACCTCCCACTCTTACTACATTCACTCTTTTCCCCTTGGCTTTAGAAATGCTGAATTCTCTTGGCTCTGTGCCTACCTCATTAACTGCTCCTTCTCTGTCTCCACAGGTGTCTGATTTTCTCAATTCTTTCTATGTGGGTGTTCCCCCAAGGGTCTCTCCTTGGCCTTCTTTTTTTCCCTCTCACTCTTTGCTCTTTCCTTTGGTCATCTTTTTCACTCCCATGCTTTCTACTCTCACCTCTACACAAATGACTCCAGAATTCCACTTTACATCACCCTCCAAGGTTCCCAATGGTAATTTAAGCTAAAGAAAGGGGGCAGGCTTTGGAATCAGGAGATCTGGGTTCAAATCTTGTTTCTGCCATTTTCTACCCATGTGAACACAGCTGCACAATGAGAGAATTGGATTAAAGGACCTCTGTTTCTTCCAGCTTTGAATCTATAGTCCTGTGGTCATTTGATTCCTTCCTCCCCAATCCCCATTACCAATGTTATCTCCTTTCTCCTTTCTTTCTCTATAGTACCATCATTCAACCTGGCTCCCACATTCATAAACTTAGGGTTAACTTATCCCTTCTCTTTCTGCTCTCATATATAATTCTGGGGCCACTCCACATCCATATCATTTCTTACATACTTTCCTTCCTCAGTATTTCTACTCTTTGCCCCTACCCTAACTCGGATCCTCTTTATTGCCCCCATGGTATTACTATATCCTAACAAATTGAATCAGTGATGTTCACTGAATAGAAAGAACAATGGATTTGGAGACCAACGACTGAGTTTTGATTCTTTGACATTTACTGGGTGATTTCAGACAATCCTGGAATCTTAGGTTCAGAGCTAGAAGCAATTAAAGACTTCATTAAGCTCAACCTACTCATTCTGCAGATGAGGAAACTGAGGCACAAAAGTTCAAGTGATTTCCCATGGTTATCTATCCATCTAGTAAGTGTCTAAGTAGTTCAGTGCCATCCTGCCTCTGAGTATAATTTGCCCCGTCTACAAAGGGAAGGGATTAGACTAGAGGGCGTTTTAAGATCCTCATATCTCTATATAAACTGGTAAAGAGGTAGATATGAGGAGGAAGAATATTCTAGGCATGACGATTAGTCTAAAAACATGAGAAAGGAGGATGGAATGTTATATGAAAGTAACAGCAACTAGACTAATGTGGCTGTAGTTCCACTGACATGTTATAATAATATACTATTATGTGAAGAAGCTTATTAGCACTTATAGTTATTTTGGGTGGCTTCAACTGGATTTTTCCTCCAAGTTAATTTTAATAATTTGTCTCCAGATAGTTCCTCCTTAAATAACACCATTTTTAACTCTATGAAGTATACTGTCTTCAGTAAGAAACAATAATCAGGCACCAACTTCTGAAAGACATGTTTGACTAGAAATTTTAGAAGATCTAGTCATCCTTAGGTCATTTCTAGAACGTGGACAGTTGTTTTGTCATTCTCTTAAAATCTCTTGATTGGGGGGGCAGCTGGGTAGCTCAGTGGATTGAGAGCCAAGCCTAGAGACGGGAGGTCCTGGGTTCAAATCTGGCCTCAGACACTTCCCAGCTGTGTGACCCTGGGCAAGTCATTTGACCCCCATTGCCTACCCTTACCACTCTTCCACCTATAAGTCAATACACAGAAGTTAAGGGTTTAAAATAAAAATAAATAAATAAATAAATCTCTTGATTGATTATTTCACATTCCATACATTTTCAATAGCTTCTTGTAATCAATCCCAAATTTCTTTATTTCTTCAATCAGGGGTTCTCTTTCAGCTAAGAATCTTCTGTGTGGTTCTATCTGCGTAACAATCTTCTGACGATACAATATCAGAATTACTCATGTTACTCTCCGTATTTAGTAACAGATATAATAAATGCAGATATATGAATATATATTATTTTGAATATTCAAACAATAAAAATCACATTACAGAACCTGCTCTGCCTTTGTAAAAGCAAATACCTTGGAATACTGCTTATTCAAAAAAATGTTATTTTTCCTCTGCTGGATTCCTGTGATAGCAGGAATCTGTCCAATAAATAATCAATGTAGAATATTACCTAATAATAATAGCTAATATTTATATAGCATTTACTATGTGCCATGCATTGTGTTAAGTGCTTTTTCGACTATTTCATTTAATCCTCACTGCAACCATTATCCCAATTTTACAGGTGGAGAAAATAAGGTAAATAGTGATTAAGCAACTTGCCTAGGGTCATACACCTTTGAAGTGTCACTAGTCAGATTTGAATTTGGGTCTTCATGACTCCAGGCCTGGTGCTCTATCCACTGTGCCACCCAGCTGCCTGTGTTTATGGTCTCCCCTATAAAGAGCAAGTCTAATAAGTCATGGATGGGTCCCGAAAATTTACTTACAGTGTAGCCCAGGCATAGAACTACGCCAGCTCTCTCTTTGCTTGCCTTACATGCACCTGCTTTGGCAGGTTGGCGCCATTACCTAGAGGAGAAGTCGTGTAGCTACGATTGTAGTTTCCAAAGTCCCAGGATGACCCTTGTATGTTCCTATTCCCTTATAGTCCATGAGCCCTCACTCTTCCATTTCCCACGAATGAAATGGCCACTGATGCTCAGTTAATAATTGTCAAAACAGTCATTAAAAATACCCATAATATTACATAACATTTATAGATAAAACTTAAATGTATTCTTTCACCAGGGCACATTGTGTCTGTGGAGAGCCTGGACACACCTAAAATTCCAGGCTGATATAGCACCTATTCGAGGACAACCCAGGACTTTGGAACTCTAGACTTCCTTATTGTTTGTAACCCAGAGGAACTATCCATTAAAAGGCTTTGTTTAGTGTAGTTTGGGAGTTAAATAGAAACTTCCATTACTAAACTCAGCTATTCCATACTGTACTTGATTACCACTTCACTGGGCATAACATATCATCTAGACTAATGGAGCCATTGGATGTCTTTATGGTTCTGATTGCAATCTGGGTCTTTGATCTGTTGGACTTAGTCTTTGAGAGTATCACGTACAGCTTCAAGTTCAGATGATGCCTTCAGCTAAAACAGCATTGCGCTCTTTTAGGAAAAGGCAACAACATTCATCCTAACATTGATAGGAAAACATTTTTAAAAAATCCTTCAATTCTATTCCTTTGCAGAAGCCTTCTCTACTTATCCACAAGCACTGCCAAGTGAGAAAAAAATCATCAACCTTTTCTTCTTTTGACCTCTCTTATTCTTAGCAGAAAATCATAATACAGCAAAGATATATTCTCTCTTCTTCTCCTTCTCAGCAGTCAGTCATGTGGGCAGTAGAATATATTCTCTTTTGCTTATTATTCTTCTCAATAGCAGTTGTAAGTAAGAAGAGAATACTCCCAACTTCTCATTGGCCAACCAATCTGCTCAGTAGCAAGTGATAGTACAAAGAGTTGTACCCTTTCTCATAATTCTGATATCTGTTCTTTCACCTTTTCCTTCCTTTCTCTAACCTTTGTTGGTTAAACAGTTGAGTCTTCTCTGGAAATTGCTTTAAATTAATTTTAATTTAACTTTAAATTAATACCAATTTAATTTACAAAATTAATTTTAATTTAACTTTAAATTAATGCTTTAATTTATAGAATTTATTTTATTTATAGAATTTATAGAATTAATTTTAATTTAACTTTAATAC
>NW_025370496.1:0-5726 GCF_016433145.1 Gracilinanus agilis | reverse complement strand
CCCCCTTCCCTACTGCCCCCCTCTTCCTTCCGCTACTCGCTGTCCGACTTGCCATCTTTCGCCGTGGTCGAGTGGTTGTACAGTCCCTGCGCCATGAGATGAACAGCTAGCGTATTCTTGTTGCCGGTGGCTTTCTTGATCTTGGCCCGCTTGTTCTGAAACCAGATCTTGATCTGGGACTCGTTGAGACTGAGCTCTTGGGCCAGACTTTGCCTCCGCTGCTCGGTCAAGTACCTGTTTGTCTGAAATTCGGCTTTCAGTCTTTGCAGCTGTTCTGCAGTAAAGGCGGTCCGGGGCCGCTTGTCCTCTTTGTTCGGATTCTTCTTCTTTGGTTTTCGAGACCTAGGACCTGAAGAAGGGGTCCAGGGTGGCAGGGTTGGGGCGGTGACGGGATGTAGGAGTAGGGAAAAGAGAGAGAGAAGCCAATGACCAACTATACCCTATTGCTGAATAATTGAGGGGGTGTTGCAAGTGAGAAAAGAGAAACAAAAATAAGTCATGGACACCAACAGACAAACTAGTCACTTGGCAAATAACAAATTTGGAGAGATGAATTCTAGGGCTTCGGCTTGTTTTTGTGGGGGTGGAACTGAGGAAGAGACTTTGAGGGAATGTGGAAGGAGGAGCAATGAGAGTATGTGGGGGGGGTAGGGATTAGGGATTAGGGTCAGAGGAGGAGAGGGTTCAGAATAGTGGGATCTTTAGATAAAAGTTATACTATTGGAGAATTGTAGAAGAAATCAAAGTTGCACCTTTTCCTAAAGGAAAGAGAGAGGGGGGGGAGGAGAGAGAGAGAGAGAGAGAGAGAGAGAGAGAGAGAGAGAGAGAGAGAGANGAGAGAGAGAGAGAGAGAGAGAGAGAGAGAGAGAGAGAGAGAGAGAGAGAGAGATGAGAACATGGGGTGGGAGTGAGGGAGCTAAGAGAGGAGGGAAGGAGGTCTTAAAGGTAAAGGGAGAATGACTGCCCTAGGGATCTCATGGCCTCTTTGCAAAGAGCAAAAAGGGGTGGTGGATCCCCAGTGAAGGAAAGCATGGAAAAGAAGAGGACCCAGGGCATTTCCTACCTCTAACTAAATACCCTTGCTTCCCCTAGGGAGGCACAATCTGCTCAAGTTCACTGTTTCATTTAATGACCCAAGTAGCAGTGGACTCTGAAGCATTCCAGGGCCTAACAATCCTAATGGTTCCACAATAATTCCCTCCGGAGAGTCTTTCCTGGTCCTGGGGCACCTGAGGTGGGTTGGGATACAAAACAGACCAATTCCCAGCGCCCAGAACAGCCAAGTGTTTCCTTCTTCTCAATGACTCCCTCCCTCTTGGAAAACAAGCTTACCTACAGGTGCTACCTTCCCCACTTTTCTTCTCTCAGACCATTCCAAACTCCTCATGGTTGAGACATCTGAGAGTTCTGAAGGTGATCAACATATGCTCACCACAGCCCAGTCTGTTCTCACCTAATCCCATCACTCTGCTGCTTTCAAACTTCATAAAGTTCTGATTTAGTGAGAGTGGAATGTTTTGGGGGACAGGGGTTCCCATTTGTTTCTTTAAAAGTTTTTGATGTAGGGCAACTTAACTGCAACTAAGAGGGCTCTAAGGCCTCTTACATACATACACAACATACATACATACACAACATGGGGCGGGGGGGGGGGGGAGACATCAAAGGGAGGAGAAAGAAAGAGAAAAAATAGTGAGTGGAGAGAAAGGAAGAAAAAAGTATGGAAGAGGAAAAGGGACTTCTTTTTGGTGACATGTAGTCAAAATGCTTGGATAAAGGAAAACAGGAAAGGGTAGGGAAGAGCCAGAAAATAAGATTTTGGAGAAAACGGTCTTTATGCCAGATTTTATAAATCTCTACATTTGTTTACAAACTTTTAGTGTATGACTAATCCCCTAGAGTTTGGTTAAGCAAGTTTCACTATGCTAGAAAGGAAAAGGGCTTGGGGGAGAACTGAGTTCATTTTCAGTATCTGAGGGAGGACCAGCTTTTGATCCACATTTATTCCCCTCCCCATCTCCTTCCTTCCTAACCCTTACCCCTCCATTGCCTCAGGGCCCCCATTACAGGGCCTTCAGTGAACTGCCTGGGACCGTGTACCTAATAATGTCCCAGTTTTCACAAAGAAATAGGGGCAAATTTTGACCTTGGGTGGAGCTCTCTTTCCAGGGAGGGGAAAACTCTGCACCCCATGGAAATGGGAGGACAGGGTGGGGATAAGAGAAGGGAAGAATGAATATTGGCATGGGAGAAGATGGATGGGTAGACACCAGAGGTCTCAAACTGTCTCTTATTGGGGAAAAAAGCATTTCTAACAGCATAATTAAACTCTTTCTTTATTGCTCTTTGATTCAAGTTAAAGATCAAGGGAAGGGGAGAAGGAAAGGAAGAGGGGAAGAAAGGATGGTGAAAGCAGTTCTGAGTTAAATTCTGGGACCCTTAAAATTTCAAAATCAAGTACACAAAAAAAGGTAATGAATGAAAATTTCTTTGGAATTTAGTCTTGTTTTGCTAAACTTCCCATTTAGGATTTCAGGGTAAGGGTCGGAGGATCTGGATAGAGAAGTGAAAAATAATGGTAGCCAACCCCCACCCCACCTTTTGATCTCAGAAAGTCCATGTGAATGCAGTTTCTCTGTTTTAGGGATTGAGGACAGTTATCTTTCTGCCTTTCTCTCTCCTCTCCTTCATCTCTTAGTCCTTTTACAGGAATCTATACCCAAAAGTTCCGCATATAGGTATAGACAAATCCATCCCCATTGCTATATGCATTTTTAAAAAGAACAATAAAAGAAGAGGCACCCCCTACCCCCAAGCCTAACATCACATCTGATCCCATTTGGAAATCTCCAAGTTCTCTCTACTCATGAAAAGTAACAACGGAATCTTCCTTAAAACGAAGGGTGGAGGGGGAGCTAGGGAAAGAACAAGGATAAAGATAAAAAGAGCAAACTCTTCCCTCGTCAATGTCATATATAGTCATGTTAAATGTAAGCATAGTTGGTTAGGTTTAAAAATGGAGGGTGGCTGTTAATATTGAATTTTCCTGGCGACAATTTTGCTGAACTGTATAGGAAGAATCCTGATTTTTATTTCTTTGGTCTCGGCACAAAGCACAAGCGAGGAGGTTTCTCACCCTGGCCTGTGCCATTGTGAGGATATATGTTAATTAAATATTAACAAAGGAAGGGAGTCGAGAACAATGGAGTAAATTTCAGTTCTGGCTGGTAATATTATTTTATCCTAATTATTCATTTGGGGGGGGGAGGGAAGGGATGTTGAAGAATTCTTTTCAAATGTTGTAAACTCCTACTTAGATAAACTAAATCAGACCTTTCCCCCAAAAAGCAATATAGTTATATAGTATGGGGGTAGCCATTTAACACATCAGGGGATGAATTATTGTTTATGTTGTTTTTAATTCTAAGGTAATTATTATTTACAAATGGAGATGATTTCCTGTGGCTTTTCCCAGATCTGAAACTCTTTCTGAATGCTTAATGATTTTTAGGTTCTTGTGGAATTTTTTGAAGAAAAAAAAAACTTAATCGAAAATAGGTCCTCCAAACTTCCCCATTCTTCCTACTTAACACACATTTATCTCCCTCAATCTTATATATCGCTAGGTAAAACAGTGAAGAAACCTTTTTGGACAGAAGGATCTTTTCTAAAAGACATTAGAAGCTGTGAAATAGTCCCAGAAAGACAGCCACCTGCCCCCAGCTAGCTCTCCCCTTTTTAAATCTGAATGGAAGTTCCCTTTTTCTTTAATCGAAATCCGAGCTTATCCCTATCCCCGAGAAAATAAAAGAGGAGAAAAAGACATCACTTCTGGCCTTTACTACTGCACCCTTTCCTTACACATCCCCACAGGTTCACACTCAGTTCCCACTTGGTCTAGGCCTAAAGAAAGGGTGTATACATAGAGGGTTTCAACAGTTTTCTTGAACTAGTGTTTAATTTTTTTTCCCCTCCCAACCAAACCACCCAATTATTGGATAGAGAACATGGAGGGGATGGGTGAAGAGAGGGAATGCAGATTCTGGAGCTAATCTGAGCTGACTTGGAAGAAGACTGAAAAAATGAGAGTAAGGGAATGGTTGGGAAGGAAAAAAAAAACCTCTTTTATCTGGGTCTCTTCCTTATTTTTCCCTTTCTGTTAATAAATGATCAGAAACATAACCCTTAAATAGATCTTGCTTGCTGGTCCAGGCTTCAAAGAAAAATTATACTGCAAGGACGAAGTCTAGTGGAAGTGATTAGAAAAGGAAGGCCCTTTCAGAATCTCTCCCCCTCTCCCTTTCTCACCCTCGTCTGTATTTACAGTCTCATCCTTCCCTCTCTCGGCCTCGCCACTCCCCGGAAAAGCCCGCCGGAGGGATAAAACCTCCATCCACTCAACGTCCATTTGTGGGTTAAGATCCCCTGGTCCTCTCCTCCTTCCGCTCTTGACTTCGCCTCTAGTTTTCAATTTAGGTCGAGTGTGTGTGCTTTCACCACCACTCCTCCTTCCACACGGCAGCAATTTGGACCCTTTCCTACAGTATCCACCCCTAAACTACCAATCGTTTTTCGAAAGAGCAGCTAGAAGAGACTGAGTGCTGGCCCAGTCATTTGGCTGGTATTAAAGGGAAAGGAAGGGGAGAAGGGAGCCTGGCTAAGAGATGAGGGAGGGAAGAAAAGAGCCTGATGAAGGGTGGAGGGAGGGAGGGAGGGAGTAGAGGCTGAAGAGGGTTGGCTGATTCCAGGGGTTCCAAATTTCCCAGATAGACACCTTGGGGCTCAATGGTAGCAGAAGTGAGATTGGAAAAGAAACGTCGTCTTTACCTGAAGACGGCCTGTCCGAGTATCGGGTGCAGTAAACCCAGGCGGGCCAGAGCATGGGTTGATTGCCGGGGTTGGAACTCGCTTGGGAGCTGTCCGAGTCCGAGCTCACCGACAGATCGCCGCCGCTCAAGCCCCGAGACTTCAGGGCTCCTTCCAATGGTCCCCCTGGCTCGCCTCCCTTCTTGCCCCCGCCTCCATGCAAGGAGAGCGCTTTGGAGCCGCCTTCGCCTTCCCCGGGAGAGCCTCCCCCGCCTCCGGGTAGCTGCCCGCCCGCTCCGGGAGCCGAGGTGGAGCTCCGGTGCTCCCGGCTGGAGAGGAGGAGCCGCTCCGGGCTGCCTCCGCTGCCCCCGCCACTTCCTCCTCCTCCTCCTCCTCCACCGCAGCCGCCGCCTCCTCCTCCTCCCTCTCCTCCTCCTCCTCCTGCACTTCCTCCTCCTTCTTCTCCTCCTCTTCCTCCCCCTCCACTACTGCAGCAGGTCCCTGCTTCCTTTCTTCGGCCGAACTCCGGCCGCAAGATGTTGTCGATGAAAAAGTTAGTAATCCGGTGCGGATGCTGGTGGTTCCCGGGCGCCTGCAAAACCACAGGCAATATCAGAGCCCTCCTCCGGCCAGTGTCTCCATCGCTGGGGCTGCCGCCGCCGCCGCCGCCGCCGCCGCCGCCGCCGCCCGATTCCTGCTGCTGCTGTTGCTGCTGTTGCTGCTGCTGCTGTTGCCTCTGGTCCTCACTCGCTGCCGCCGCCGCCGCCGCTTCGCTGTGGCTCTGCTCATTCTCCTCCATGCTGTACACAACAAATCCCAAAATGTTTCTCTCCGTGTTAAAAAAAAAAAAAAAAAAAAAAAAAAAAAAAAAAAAAGCGACACCCCCACCCCTCCAAAAAAAAAAAAATCCCACCCCTCCC
>NW_025370495.1:0-4076 GCF_016433145.1 Gracilinanus agilis | reverse complement strand
CAGCACCCACCAGGGGGCGGTGGCGCCCACTTTGGGAATCACTGCGCTAGAGTATCAGCTCTTGGGGTCTTAAAGTTGGCCGTGCCATGTTGATGTTTAATATCATTTGTTCTTCTGACTTTTTACCTTGATTCGGCATCAGCTCGTACACATCTTCCTGAGTTTCTCAGAACCAATCCTTTCATCGTTTTTTTATAGCACCATAATATTCCCTTAGATTCCTGCGTCATTCCTTCCTCAGGCACCCTCCCGCGGATGGGAAGCCCTTCATTTCCTGTTCTTTGCCGCCACAAAATAGGTTCCTTTTCCTCTTTCTTCAATCTGGAGAACAGGCCAGTAGTTCTCCCCCTTTTGTGTACATGCAATATGTCAAAGCATTATTAGTAAACGTATTCTCCTTTAAAACAGAACAGAAAACTCCTTACGCTTTGTCTTAGAATTGATGCCGCGTCTTGGTTTGGAGGCAGAAGAGTAGGCGAGGGGGTTAAGTGACTTATCCAGGGCCACATGAGAAGTGTCTGAGCCCAGATTCAAACCTAGACTCTTCCCTGGCTTGGTGTCCCCCGAGCTGCCCAGCTCTTGTACGGGGTGAGCTTCTCGAGGGCAGCGGCGAGCTTCTTTGTCTCCCCAGGGGCCAGGACGATGCCTGGCGCTTAGTAAGCCCTTAAAAAAATACATATTTATCGAAGGGAGTTTTCCTTGACTCCAAATGCCTTTTAGCTGTTTCCAGAAGCATTTGTGCCCTCAGCCCAGCCGCCTCCAGTCACGTTGCTGTCTTTTTGTGGAGATGCTTCTCCGGAGACCTAAACAAAGGGTTCATTTTTGAAGCCACTCAAGTAAACTAAGCCCTGCAGTGCCTGAGTCTAATTATTTTCAATCTTCCCAGAAAAGTCATTTAAAGACCAGTTGGGAAGTCAAGCTGCCTAATTCTTTATCATCATCCTCCAGCCTCTGGCTCCTCGTGGAGTGTTTGTCTGTCTCGCTCCTTTTGAGATCTGACAGTTCGAAGCCTGGCAGGGTTAAGGCTGCAGGGGAGGACGGGCAGAGAAAGCAGAGAGCCCTCTCCTGCGGGAAGCCCGAGACCTGCCCAGACTCCCAGGCCAGCGCCTGGCTGATCAGCGAGACGCCCGGAAGAAGGACAACTCAACCTCCGCAGAGGAGAGCTGGGCTGCGTCTGTGAGGGCCACTTGGTGTCCCCTCTTCCCAGGTAGAGCTGGATCTCAACGCCCCTTTGTTGGAGGGGAGCGAGAGACATCAGGATTTTGATAGGATTTGTCTTCTCAGTTGAGGGAACTTAGAATTGTTATTTTATTAAAACCCTCACTGAGACAAAAGTCTCCATCCATTCTAAGACAAGAAGAGTGATAAGGACTAGGCATTTGGGGTTAAGTGACTTGTCTAGGGTCTCCCAGCTAGGTCTGAGTCCAGATTTGAACCCAAGTCCTCCTGACTCTAAGTGAAGTGCTCTATCCCTTTCCCCTGATGGACTTTATTCATTCATTCATTCATTCATTCATTCATTCATTCATTCATTCATCCATCCATCCATTCATTCATTTACTTACTTGTTTGTTCATTCATTTATTCATTTATTTATTTGTTTGTTTACTTATTCGTTCATTTATTTATTTATTTATTTATTCATTCATTCATCCATCCATTCATTCATTCATCCACTCATTCATTCATTCACTCACTCATTTATTTATTTATTTATTTATTTATTTATTTATCTATCTATCTATTTATTTATTTATTTGTTTTTAGGTTAGGGGAAAAAAACTTTTAAGCTCTAAAAAGTATTTGGATTTAATTACTGTAATAATAAAGAGAGTCAGCCACCAATGTTAGGGATAGAGGGGAGATAAAGAGAGAGATTCTATAATGACGCTCCTCCAGCACTCCCCTCAGGGCCAATTATACTCTGAGAGAGTTTGAGAGGGTGACCTGAATGGTCATGCCGCTTCACAGGAGTTGGGGGCGAGGCTTCCCTATAAGATGAGGTATGTGATACCCCAATCCAATTCTGAATGAGGGCAAGGTTCACACAAGCCTCCCCTGAGGTCAGTCAACTTCACAACTGGTGGTCAGGCTTCAAGATGGAGGCAACCAGACCAAGCTGTGGTTCCCCTCTCCCTTGTTGTCTCTCAGGCACTCTGGAATGCTATCTGACTGATGAATGGCTTTTATTATTCACAATTCAGGGATTGGGGAAAGGGGTGAAGGGCAGAGGGATTTGGGGGATGTCCTCGACTCTATTTTTATGAGGTCTGTTACTCAGGTAACTTAGGACCTTTGTGGTCCTAAGCTTCTCCCCACCTTCTCCTTCTGATTCCATTTCTATTATTCTATTTCTATCCCTTTCTATAATTTTAAGTTTTGACTGAAAGGAGGTCTCTAAGCAAGGCTGGGTAATGGAAGAAGGAGACTAAAAGATCACTCCCAAAATGGAGTCCAAAAACTTAGCTTACTCAATGGTTGAAGTCTTGATGGGTGAGAAGCAATGGGATATCTTTGACCAGGAAATAAGGGTTTCAGTGTCCAAAGAAAGATCCTTATGAAGCCCTCAGGACTGGATCTGAGCTGGGATGTCCTCCTCCTCTCTCCTCTCAGTCCCTCACCAGAAGCCCCTCTCCCTCCTCTTTCCTCTGGAAAATTTCCCAGAATTCTCCCTCTTTGGTCTCAACTGCCAGTAACTCACCAACTGTCAGCTACTCCTTCTCTGGCTCTTTTTGTCCCATTCCCCTTGCACATCCTTACATTACTCACAAGGAAAGGCATATAAGTCTTATCAGGTAAACATTAGGAAAGATTCATTGCCAGCTGACCAAGTACAAAATCCTTAAGAATGGCACCTACGGTAAAAAGCTGGGAAGGATGGAAATGTAAGTACCATAATAATCATACTGGGCAAAGACATTTTACCTCTTGACACCTCTGTTTCCTGATCTATACAATAAAAGGATTAGATCATATATTCAATTAAAAAAAAAGGTTTCTTAAAAGGCATCTATGAGGTATGGTTAGATAGATTCATACATACATACATACATACATGCATACATACATACATACATACATACATACATATATAGAGAGACATAGGAAGAAAGGAAGAGCAAAAGATAGATAGATAGGTAGATAGATAGATAGATAGATAGATAGATAGATAGATAGATAGATAGATAGAAAGATNTAGATAGATAGATAGATAGATAGATAGATAGATAGATAGATAGATAGATAGAAAGATAGATAGATTCTTATCTATGGAGGAGGAAATAAAAAAGAAGCACAGATGGACTCTCTTTGTCACTCTTCTCTATGACTAGCTGAAAAATAAATGATGATCTGCTTCTAACTTGTGGAGAAGAGCTAGATAATACAATGAGTAATGTGAGCTTTTAGAACTAAATAAAAAAATTATTTTTAATAAAATGCTTTGTTAATAAGAAGGCGCTACTTTACTCATGAGCCACCTCCTCAGCAACTGTTCATGAACCCTCCAGTGATATGATGAACACAAAGACAACATAACGTTTTTCATACTCATACTTCATACTCCCAGTAGAATATTTCATTTAATTTTGATGATTCATTAGATTATAAATTCTTATGAGTTGGAATAGCCAGAAAACAACATATAAATAAAAAAATAAAAATAATTCTTGATTCACTGATAATTTGCCTAGGTTTATTTGCCAGTAGAGATGGGAGTAGAGGCTATCTATGAATTATTTGACATAGGGAATTGCCAGGTAAGGAGAGAACTTCTTTCATTGGAGGTCAATCCTTTCTCTGGCAGTTAAAGTATTTAAAAAGTTGCCTATAACAAAGAAGATAAATTTCTTTCCCAAGATCATATAGTTTGACTGGTTCTTTATTTCAAAAGGCATTTTTTCCCATTTTCAGGTTCAAAACATTTTCATTATTGGTTCCTCTTTTTTGCAGATTGGCTCCTAAAAAGACCAAACTGAACGAGAGTACATTTCAAGCCAATCAGCTGCACAATGCAAACCTAACACAGACCTCACAGAAACCATGGGAAAAAGAAAGAAAGGAAGAAAGAAAGGAAG
>NW_025370494.1:0-8479 GCF_016433145.1 Gracilinanus agilis | reverse complement strand
TTTGCCCAGGGTCACACAGCTAGGAAATGTCTGAGGTCAGATTTGAACCCAGGACCTCCCATCTCTAGACCTGGCTCTCAATCCACTGAGGCACCCAGCTGCCCCCAATTTTTTTCTTATATGGAATCAGACTCTCTCTGAGACTTTCAACCAATTGCTCCCAATCCTACCCCCTGAGGCCAAAAAGAATTAGTCTAATCTTTCTTCTGCATGGCATTCCTTCAGATATTCAACTATATTTTCATCTCTGCCTAATTGTCCATGACCCTATCCCCTATCCACACTCTCTATTTCCAGCTCCTTCAATCAAATCCTTGTGTGGCATGCTTTCAAGTGCCCTCACCATCTTGGCCAACCACTTTTAGATACCAGTTTTTGTTAATTTATTTCCTAAAAGGTGGCCTTCAGAACTGAACACAATTTTCCAGATATTATCTGACCAGGGAAGAGTGCATGAGAATTATCCCCTTCTTTGTTCTGAATACTAAACATTTCTCTGTGCAACCCAGGATTACATTAATTTACTTTCGGTCACCATGCCAGACTGTTGGCTTACACTGAGCTTGCCATCTATTAAAACCCTGAGGGATTTTTTTTTTACACAAAATATAATCTAGGGGGCAGCTGGGTAGCTCAGTGGATTGAGAGCCAGGCCTAGAGATGGGAGGTCCTAGGTTCAAACCCGGCCTCAGCCACTTCCCAGCTGTGTGACCCTGGGCAAGTCACCTGACCCCCATTGCCTACCCTTACCACTCTTCCACCTATAAGTCAATACACAGAAGTTAAGGGTTTAAAATAAAAAATAAAATAAAATAAAATAAATATAATCTAGCTGCATCTCTCCTAGTTCTAAACACTTTGACAGGCCACTGAAGTGACTCAGTGGATAAAGAACCAGGTCCAGACATGGGAGGTCTTCGTTTTAAATCTGGTCTCAGATACTACCTAGCCGTGCGACTTTGGGCAAGTTCCTGAACCCTCATTCCCTGCCCTTTACCACTCTTCTATTATAGAATCAATACTTAGCACTTCTTCTAAGATAGAAGGTAAAGGTCTAGAAAAATAACAAATAAACACTTTGCCATCCATGACTATCTTAATGTTTTGCTCCTCTATTGCACTGACTTTTATGGGGGATAGAAGCCCCATAAGAAAACTAGTCTCATTTCCCTAAAATCACAACTCCTACATTCTACCATTGTTTATTGTAGTTGTTGAGTCATATCTGACCCTTCATGAGTCCATTTGGGGTTTTATTGGCAAAGATACTGGAGTGGTTTGCCTCTTCCTTCTTTAGCTCATTTTATAGATGAATGACCAAAGCAAACTGGGTTAAATGACTTGCTCAGGGTCATACAACTACTGTTTCAGGCCACATATAAACTCAGGTCTTTACTGACTCCAATCTGGGCACTACAGTTCTACCTTCCATCTCTATAACTAGGCTATTATCCCCTTTCTGGGCAGTAACTATGCCTTCTTTTTCTTTCAATCTCTTACTAGGTAGCACTAGGCTTAGAGTTGGAAGGTCCTAGGTTCAATCTGGCCTCAGATACTTCCTAAATGGGTGACCCTCAGCAAGTCACTTAATCCTGTTTGCCTCAGTTCCTCACCTGTAAAATGAGCTGGAAAAGGAAATGGCAAACCACTCTGGTATCTTTGCTGAGAAAATCCCAAATGGGATCACGAAGAGTCAGACATGACTGAACTTTCCCTCTTTCTTTACCCCCCTTTCCCCTTGCTATAACTTAATCTGGATTACTCAACAAATTCTACCCTGAGGAAGCCTTTGGTGTGAAAAGCTTCTAGGTAGGTGAGTGTTTAGCTTTGAGTGAAGCTGGGTCACCAGCCACATAGGCTATGGATATATGGTTCCCTATCTTCTCCCTGTCTTTCTCTTGCTGAGTTAGAAGGTCCCTTGGGCAAAAGAAGAGCAAATAAGGATTAGTGACACTGAAAACAAGTTTACTCACTATTTCTTGGCTGCTTCTCTTCTCCCTTCTTCAAGTCCCCTCTCTCATTCTCCCCCAGTCCCAGGTCCCTGGAACACCTACCCTCATTCCTTCAAATCTGGACAGGGCCCGGAGTGGCCTTAGTGCCCGTAGTGTTCGGAGTGACTTGATGGCCCCAAGTTCAGAGTAACCCAACCAGTTGGCCACCAGGCTGATGATGGAGACCTGATGATGGAGAGAAGCCAAAGAAGCCAAAGAGGAAGGATCAGCAAAGGGGAGCAGACAGTAGCAAGGGGAACATGTGCAGGGGTTTGGGGCTGATCTACTGCATTCATCTCTCCTAAACCAAGAAAGAACTGACCCTTAATAGACACATTTCTACTGGTGACACAGTTTCAAGGTGCCATTCCTCTCCCTACTTGTGCCCCACCCCATGGCTCTTCATGGGCAGGAAATACCCTTCAATGATCCCTGAGTCCTGTCTCCTAAGGAATAGGAGAAGAAAGATGCATAGGGAAGCAGTATATGGTATGCAGTACATGGAAAGTACATCCCAATTCTAATGTTTGTATAACCTTGGACAAGTCACTTGGTTTTTTCAAGTCTTGATTTCTTAATCTATAAAATGGGGGTAGGAATAACCATCCTACCTACTTGATAGAGATGCTATGAGCTTTGAAAAGGCTAAAGGGTTATAAAAATATGAGATATTTGTATTATAAGTTAGTTGCCTACATTCCTACTTCATTTTCCATTTCTTCTACCTAAAGCCCATCCAATTTCTTCTTTGTCCAGCTTGAGTCTCTTTGGGATCTTCCTGTTCATCCTTTGGCAAATACCAGGCTCTGACATGCCCTTTGAAGACTAGCCTAGATATTCCATTAGAATGTTAGCTCTTTGAAGATAGGAACTGTGTTCATTTTTGTCTTGCTTACATATGGTTGTTGTTGTTCAGTCACTTTTGATGTTTCTGACTCTTCATGACCCCATTTGGAGTTTTCTTGGCAGAGATACTGGAGTGGTTTGCCATTTCCTTCTCTAGCTCATTTTACAAATGAGGAAACTGAGGCAAACAGTTAAGTGACTTGCCCGCAGTCACACAGCTAGTAAGAGTCTGAGGCTGCATTTAAACTCAGGAAGATGAATCTACTACCTAATTCCAAGCCCAGTGCCCTATCCACTGCACCACTTAGCTGCTTCTGGTATAATAAAAAGATCATTGTATCCAGAAACTGAAGAGAACAGTCCTAGTTAGGATCTCAAGCTGATCCTGTGCCCTCAGTATTCCTACTGCCCTCCCACTCCATCTTTGAAGAGAACCCAGTGACACTGGCCCCCACCATGGTGACTCACATCTACAATGAGGAAGTCGAGCCAGCACCAGGCGTTGGTGAAATACACCTTAAAGCCATAAGCCACCCACTTGAGCAGCATCTCCAAGACGAATACATAGGAGAAGACTTTGTCCGCATACTCCAGGATTGTCCGGATCACCTTCCTTTGCTCAATGTAGATGTCTTCAAATGCCTAGATGGAGGACAGAAGGCCATAAACACTCCTGGGGGAATGGGAGGATGGAGAGATGGATGTGTATACCTAGCTGCAACCTTGGGAGGGATGGAGGAGAGAGTTGATCTCAAGTCTAGCTCCAGCCCTAAATGATATCATCTGTCCCCAGAAAACAGCACCCAACTGGAATCTGACCAAATAGCCAACTGCAGAATGAGATGGGTAGAATCATTCACCCCTCAAGTGAGGTATCATGGACAGGGTTATGGAAAACCAGAGGAAGAGTTACTAAAGTGTATGGCACAACACTCTTCCTAAGATATCTACCCCCACAAGAGGTAAGAAAGGAATTAAAAACAAAAAACAAAACCCTACTATTCATCCATGTCCAAAATAGACAAATCTCAATAATTATTCTCCTTCTGAATTATAAATAGAGATTTTAAAAAAAGATTGATTTATTGCTTGTTCTGATTTTGCTTAAAAATTTCCCATATCTTTTTCTCCCTCTCCCAGAGATCAATCCTATATGACAAAAACTTTTTTTTTAGTCTTTACCTTCTGTCTTAGAATTGATATTATTGGTTCCAAGGCTGAAGAGTGGGAAGGGCTGGGCAACTGGGGTTGTGACATGCCCAGGCTCTCCCAGCTAGGGATTATCTGAGTCTAAATTTGAACCCAGAACATCCCATCTCTAGACCTGCTTCTCTATCTACTAAGCCATCTAGCTGCCCTGACAAAGATTTTTTTTTCTTTTAGTAGAAGAAAATTCAGCAAGACTGAGTAATCCATCAAAAGAAAAAGCTGCTGTTAAATTTTCAGTTCAATTCATTCAGCATTTACTAAGCACCCATTCTATAGGATGGGTCCAGTTCCAGGCACTGGAGATACACTAAAGAAGGGTGAAATGATATTCACATAGATAAATAAACACAAACCAATACCAAATAATTCAAGAGATGGAGGGTACTAATAACCAAATCCTCATCTGACTTCCCCAAATGGCCTTGGAAACATTCTCTTTGCCCTCTTCCAATAGTCAGAAATTGCAGATAAAGCATTGCCAACCCAAGTCAGGTAGAATAAGGAGAGCCAATCTATTTTTTGAAAAATAATAAGCCAAGGGCAGCTAGTTGGCTCAGTAGATAGAGAGCAGGCCTAGAGATGGGAAGTCCTGAGTTCAAATGTGGTTTCAGAAACTTCTTAGCTATGAGACCCTGGGCAAGCCACTTAACCCCCATTGCTTAGTCCTTATCATTCTTCTACCTTGAAACCAATCCTCAGTATTGATTCTAAGATAGAAGAGAAGGATTTTGAAAAAATAACCATAAAAATAATAAATCTTATAAGGCAAGAGTCCTTACCTTGGAGCCTACGGGACCCCAAAAGGACCAGTAAATAAATTCCAGGGGGTTATGAATTTGGATGAGAAAATATTTTTAAAGTCACATCACATTTCAATATCATTGATTTCTTTTGGAATCCTATGCATTTTACTTAATGCGTTTAAAAACACTCTAAGAAGAGGCCCATTGACTTCATCAGACTGCCAAAGGGGTCCATAATATGTGAAAAATGTTTAAAACCCTGTTATATTCTCAGATCCAAAAATGATGTAGTTCTGTGGCATAGAAAGAGTCGGACTGGAGTCAGGATGGATCTAAGTTCAAATCCCACCTTGGAGATTTACTAGCTATATAACCTTGGACATACTCCAGGCCCAGTTTTCTCATCTGGATGATGGGGAAGAAGAATCATGATAGTATCTACTTCCCTGTCTCCCAGGGTTGTTGTAAGGATCAAGCGAGATAACATATGTAAAGTGCTTTTACACTTGAAGCACTTGAAAGTGATATATAAATGCTAGCTGTTATTATATTATTATTATGGACTTTAAGGTGGTGCAGTGGTTAGAGCACTAGATTTAGAATTAGGATTCATTTTCCTAAGTTCATTTATTTATTATTTTTAAAAATATTTTTTCATATTTTGTTAGAATATTTTTCCATGATTACATGGTTCATGTTCTCTCCCTTTCCTCTTCTCTCCCATCTCCTGGAGCTGAGAAGCAATTTCACTGGTTTTTACATGTCTTCCTCTTCCTCAATTCAAATCTGGCCACAAATTCTTACTAGTTGTGTGAGTGACCCTGGGCAAGTCAGTTAACCCTATTTGCCTCAGTTTCCCCATCCATAAAATAAACTGGAGAAGGAAATGACAAGCCACTCCAGTGTCTTTGCAAAATAAAAAATCCAAATGGGGTCACAAAGAGTCAGACATGATTGAAACAACTGAATAACAACAACAAATAAATAAATGCTAGCTATTATTGTTATTTATATCATTGAATAATGTTATATATTACACATAATATTTTTATATTNACAAATAAATAAATGCTAGCTATTATTGTTATTTATATCATTGAATAATGTTATATATTACACATAATATTTTTATATTATATATAGTATAATATATATTACATATAATAATGTAATTAAACAGTAAAATATATAATATATTAATAGAGAAACTCCATCTGGATCATTTAGGATACTTCTTCGTTCTATTGCTGTAAGCAATCAAGAGGGACCTGTGCAACCTTGCTTCAATCAGTGTAAGCACAGTGTCCTCCCTTTGGCTGGACTAGAAAGGAACCCCAGGAGCATGGCGGTGGGACTGGAACAGGGGATAGCACTCACCAAGGCCCCACTACTCAACAGAATCATGAATACGATGAATGTCTCGAACCAGTTGTGCTCCACCATTGTGAAGCAGGCCCTTCGAAGGTTCCACCATATTTTCCCCCGCTCTGAGGTAATGTCAACATAGAGGAAAGGGAATCTCTTTACGCAGGCTGTGAAGAAAAAAGGGTTACTGGAAGGAGAAAGAGAGTCACTCTTCCAAGAGAGCCTGCCACACATCCTAAGCAGGGCTCAAATCTGCTCTTGGTCATATTCCCCAGTCCCCTCACTCCCATCCATACTCTTCTTCTCATCTCACTCACTTTCTTTTCCTCTGTTCCCTAATCTCCCCAGTGAATTTCCTAACTGCCTTCTCCCACCCCTAATTTGTTCCATCTTTGATGAGCCAAGGCACAGGGGAGGAGGGAGATATGTCTTGGTACCTCCCATCTCCATGGGGAACTCTGGCTCCTTTCCAATGACATGTCCTTTAACACCCACCAAACTGGGCAGGAGTAGAATTCAATTTTGGCAGGCTGGGTTTAAACTAGTTCTAAGAAAGGACTTGGAGGGAGGCCCATGAGGAGTTAGGATTTAGATAGGGTGAGTAGAAGAGAAGGTAAAATGCTATCCTTTGGATTCCTGGGTCCCTCCTGGGGAGTGGCATGGGTTGAGGGCCCCGGGGATTGGCAGTGGGCCCTCTCCTTCCTTAGAGCTCTTAGCACAAGACTGCCAGTGTTGGCCATGGCAAAGGTGTTGTCTTCTGTGAAAGAGGGGGTGGGAGTGGCATTGGCCCCCAGGGGCCCAGGGATTGGCATTGGACCCTCTCCTTTCTCATAGCTCTCATCATGAGACTGCCAGGGTTGGCCATGGCTAGGGTGCTATCTTCTAGGAAAGAGGGACTGGGGGTGGCATTGGTCCCCTGAAGCCCAGTCAGGGTTTCTTACCCTCAGTGAAACACTCCTCAGGTTGCTCTCCATCAGGGTTCTCCTCTTCCTCGGGCTGTTCTTCTTCCTCAGGTGGCTTGTAGTCTGCTGTGCTGCATACCGAGGAGTTCCCATCACATTTGGGAGGTGGTGGCTTCTACAGAGGACCAGAGCGACTGAGTGACCCCCCAGGCTCCTAGGATCCCCAGCAGGGAAGGGGGAAGGCTAGGATTGAGGAAAGTGGAATGGCAGGGAGAGGATGGAATGCTACATTTGGTGTAAGGAAGTTCTAGGTTCAGATCCCACCTCTGACACTGTGTGACTGCAGGCAAGACACCTAACCCCTGTGTGCCTCAGTTTCTTCATCTGTAATATGATAAGGGTGGATTATATAACAGCTTTTTGAAATAATACAGCATGTTTACATTTGATCCTCTCCACCAAGTGAGGTATGTGTTATTATTATCCTCATTTTATAGATGAGGAAACTTTGTTTGAGGGAGAGGTTATGTAGCTTGATCAGGGTCATACAGGATGGAAAGGAAATAAACATTCATTAAGCCCCTACTATGTGCCAAGCACTGTGCTGAGCACTTTGTTCATCTTATTTTTGCAGCAACCCTGGGAGGTAGAGCTTCATTTTATAGTTGAGGAAACAGAGGCAAACAGATTTACCCAAGGTTACCAAGCTAGTAAATGAGGCTAGATTTGAACTCAGTGCTTTCTAACTCCAGGCCTAACAATAATCACTAGCTAACCTCTAAGTTACTTTCTAGCTCTCAGTTTCTAATAGTATAAAGAAGGAACTGGAAGTGGAGGGTATTTAAGGTGGCAGGTCAATGAAATGTGTGTGGGGAGGGTGCTGTTCTAAGAAGAAGAGAAGCAGAGGACTAATAGGGAAGTATTGAAGAATTGAGAGAGCATTGAGGGAACAGTTAGGTGGATTAGTAGATAGAGCTGGAGATGAGAGGTCCTGGGTTCAGATGTGATCTCAGATATTTCCTAGCTGTGTGACCCTGGGCAAGTCACTTAACTCCAGTTGCCCAGCCCTTATTGCTCTTTTGCCTTGAAACTAATACTTGGTATTGATTCTAAGAGTTTTAAAGAGAGACAAAGAGAGAGGCAGAGACAGAGAGACAAAGACACAGAGAGAGAAACAGAGACAGGGTGTAGGGGGAGAGGGAGAGAGAAAGAGAGAAAGAGAGAGATGGAGACAGAGACAGAGAGAACAAGAGAAGGCGAGAGAGAGAGAGACAGGGAGAGACAGACAGAGAAAGAGAGAGACGACAGAGTCAGAGACAGAGACAGAGAGAGAAAGGGGGAGAGACAGAGAGACAGAGACAGGGAGAAACAGAGGCAGGGAGAGGGAGAGAGAGAGATGGAGACAGAGACAGAGAGATAGAGA
>NW_025370493.1:0-4242 GCF_016433145.1 Gracilinanus agilis | reverse complement strand
TATATATATATATATATGTATTTTCTATGGACACGTGGAAATTATCAAACTATATTTCCCGTGGTCCAACGGGTTTCTGGTTCCAGTTCTTTGGAAGTGGGAACGCCTACGTCTCCACACAGAACAGTTTAAATCTCCTGGGTTAGGGGGGAGAGGCCTTTTGGCCAACAGACTCAGGAAGAGATGGGAGACAATAATGGTGTGGGCGGCAGTTTTGAATTCTTACAAGCGTGTGGTCTAATGACTTCATCTATCAGCATGGCTTTAATTAAAATACTAATTTATATATTTATAGCAGCCTTTATCATTTTTTACCTTTATAATTTTGGCAACCTTACGAAGTTTGGAAATAGAATTCTAAATTTTCCAGATAGCCTTTCAGAAGCGATAGCCATGCCTGCTTTTTGGCCGTCTGGCTCAGCTCTTTTGAGCACTTTTTTAAAAAAGGAAAGTGGCTTTCCTTGCCATGCTTTTGCTAAAAGCAACAGCACATTTTTGCCTCAGGTGGGACTCAGCCAGCCAGTCCAGCCAACTCTGGCTTTTGGCTTTGAAACTAAAATGCAGGAGCCCAGCCAGTGTGCCTCTGCCGCTGATCTCCATTTCTACTGACTACGAGCCTGCCAGCGTTCCAGTCCTTGTGATCTCTGCCTCGCCAGAGCAGACCTCTTCTCATATCCTGCTGCTGGTGCTGCTAATCCTGCTAGTTCCAGAACCCAGAGCCTGAACATCAATGACCCTCGGCTACTGCCTTTGGTGAGATCTTGATCTCCAGAGACTGCTTCAGCTCTGCCAGTAAAGATTTTGGTAGAATATTCCCCTTTTTCCCTATTTCTAGACTTCCATGTGTTTCTCTAAAGACCTAATTTAGGCAACCCCAACCCACACAAGCTCTACACGTGGGTATTTTCTACAAAACTGACTTTAAGTTTTTCTCTAGCCCTGAGCCCATGACCCCACACCACGTGGACCTAGCATTTACCCTTAATTGGCTTGTGATTAAAAAACTGAACTCAGGGGAAGAAATATTCACCCTATACCTGCTCAGAACTTTGAACTGAGAGCAAAGACTGATTATTAAAAAACCCCTTCAACTCAGCAGAATTCAATTAGAAGAACCTTAAATTGAACAAGGGTTAAACTTTTAAACCTCAGAACTGAATGTGTTTTATTTCTGTTTTAAAAAGACTGCATCTTACTGTATTTTGTTAATTACTTTTGTAAATTAATCTTGCTTGTTTCGTTGATTTTCCTGTTGCACTGAATCATTTTAAGTTAATGAAGTTTGTGGCTGCTAGATTAATTATGTTATGATTTTATTGTAACTCCCAAATAATGAGAAAAATCTATTAGAACTGGTAAGAGGTTTTGACCAGCTTTTTACTCTGATACTCACATTATATTTCCTACACATTTTTAAAGTTGTAACTTGCCTTATGTATACTGGATTTATAGAGCACATGTCTTTTAAAATTTATTCTGTCTTGGTAATTTAAAGAACCTTGAAGTTTCCATGCTTTGATACAAGAGATCTTTTAACTTTTACTTTAAATCCTTAAGAATTGTTGTCTTAAAGGATAAACTTTTATATATTTTATTATAAGAGAAATTATTGCCTTAAATGGGTAGAAGCATTTCCAACCCAGGATTTTTTAAAACAGGAAGCCAAGGAGCTCCTGTATATTCTTATCTGAGGATGATTATATCAGAAGGTTTCTTTTTAAATATCAGAATTGCTATGGAAGCAATAACAGAGTTTGTTGAGAAACTCTTAGCCAAGATTTAAAAGTTGTAACAAGTATATAATTTTAAACATCACTGTTTCTTATTTTAAAATGTGCTATTGGAAATAATGGTACTCTATCTGAATGTGCATTGTAAATCTGCTATTTTGTAAAACCCACTTTCTCTCACAGAGAATCTCATTTTTGGGTAACATAACCCTTCTAGTTCTAAGCTGTATATATATATTTTTGATTTTTAAAACATTTTTCTAATGAGCAATTGATTTTTTCCTTTTCTCATCTTGTACTGGAAGTACATATATAATCATTATTTATCCTTTTTCTGATTCTACAGCAAATACCTGAGCCTATAGGACTGTGATTAAATGCCTTTCTGTCTGATTCTACGAAAAGGGAACATGAGAGCTGTTAATAGTGCTAAAGAAAGCACATGGTCAGAGACTTGACTAAGATCTGCATAATTGCAGCAGTTCTATGCCAGTATTTTAGGGCTTGGAAATTGGGGTTTGAGTCCTGGAGTCCCAGTCTTTTCTAAAACTTTAGAGAACGTGGGTCCCCTCAACTTAGATTCCTAGAAAGCACCTAAGATTGGTTATTTATTTGGCTCACTTCCCTGAAAAGCTGATGATAAGTCAGATCAGAGAGAGACATTTTCCTTAAGTCCTGGCCCTGAATGGGTAATTGCAAACTGCTGAATTCACTTTAATTAGGCCTTCATTCAAAGGTCTAAGTTTATTTTCCCCAGATTTTTTGCACATTTTACATTTCATTCACAAGTTAACTTTTTCTTCTTTTTTCTTGAATTTTATTCTTTTTATTTTGCCAATTGACTTCATACAAACCCCAGGACTCAGCCACTCATCCTTAGCTGACCTGAGGTACCTTTAAAAAAAAAAGGTGTGTTTAAGATTTACCTTAGGGGGATATCTCTTAAGTTTTTTAAAATTCGATAATGTAAAAATATATATATATATATATATTTAACTCTTTTAGGAGTAACTTCACATGGAATTGTATAAATCTTAGAAGAAAATGTATGTTTTGTAATCTATAATGTAAAGTTTAAATTCTTTTGAGAATAATTTCAGGATGAGGATCTTGCCATCACCCCAGAACCCAGACGACGAACCTGTTTGGTGAAGACACCATGAAGATGTCTGAAAAGCCTTCACTGTACCATGAAGACCAAATTTTGAACTTTGGGGTGCAGTTGATTGAACTATGGGGAGTGGAAATTGAATTGTATATATTGTTTTAATTGTACACTGTTCAATAGGGGCCTGCCCCCAAATTGGTTTTTTGTCAATTGGGCTAATTTTAAACATTTGTTCATCAATTTCTTTTATCCCCAAATTCCTGAAAATTTTAGAAGTTGTCTATTTTTACAGGTCCAGAGAAGAAAAAGGGCTAACCTTTTTTTTGCCGGACCTCACGGGAAATTGTAAGAATGAAATTATGAAATTTGGGAGATGCCATCTTTAAGTATATATGCCATCTTTAAGTATATATATATATATACATATATATATATTCGTGCCCATAGAAAATACATATATATATGTGTATTTTCTATGGGCAAGTGGAAATTATCAAACTACATTTCCCGTGATCCAACGGGTTTCTGATTCCAGTTCTTTGGACGTGGGAACGCCTACGTCTCCACACAGAACAGTTTAAATCTCCTGGGTTAGGGGGGAGAGGCCTTTTGGCCAGCAGACTCAGGAAGAGATGGGAGACAATAATGGTGCGGGTGGCAGTTTTGAATTCTTACAAGCGTATGGTCTAATGACTTTATCTATCAGCATGGCTTTAATTAAATTACTAATTTTTATATTTATTTCAGTCATAATTATTTTTTATCCTTATAAGACGAGCTCTCACTAAGACCTGTGCAGACACATGGGAACATACTGCCATTCAGAGAAAGAGAGGGAGAGAGATGGGGTAGGGAGAGAGAAACAGGGAGGCTGAGACAGAGATGGAGAGACAAACTGAGAGAGAGGTAAGAGGGCAAGAGAGGGAGGAAGAGAGAAAGGGGAAAAAGACTTGGAGAGATATAGAGAATGAGGCAAAGACAGAGAGAGAAAGTCAGAGAAGAGGATGGATGAGTCAGAAGGGTAGAGAGAGAAGGGAGAGAAATGGAAGGAGGGAGGAAAAGAAAGGGGGTGGAGAGAGCAAAAGGGAAAAGGGAGGAAAGCAAGAGGGAGAAAAATGGGAGGGTGAGTCAGAAGGGGATGGAGTTGCAAGAGAGGGGAGAGAGATGTGAGAGGAAAGGGGACAGTCAGAAAGAAAGCAAAGATGGAAGAGTAAAGGAAGAGAAAGAAAAGGAAAGAGAAACATAGAGAGACAGACAGACAGTGGTAAGAGGGAGATAGAAAAACAGAAAGATAAAGAGAGGGGCAGAGAAGGCGAGAAACTTAGTGCTAGAGGAAGAGACGGAGATAGGAAAGAATGGGGGAAAGACAGGAAGGGGGTGGGGAGAAACACTGAGAGGGTGAGA
>NW_025370492.1:431-5401 GCF_016433145.1 Gracilinanus agilis | reverse complement strand
CTACCCATCAAAATTGACTATATACTTCCAGGGGAAAGTATGGGTATTCAACAAAATTGAAGATTTCCAAGTATTTGCACAGAAAAGACCAGGACTAAATGGAAAGTTTGATATCTAACCACAAAAATCAAGAGAAACATGAAAAGGTAAATAAGAAACAGAGGGGAAAGAAAGAAAACTCATAATTTTTAAATTTGCCTTTTTAAGGGTCTCAGTAAGATCTAATTATCTGTATTCCTATGTAGAAAAATGCTATGTATAATTCTCTGTGGTGATCTCTATTCACTATTATAGTATTCACTATTATAGTAATCAGAAGAATAATTCATAGGGAGAGGATGGAATACTAAATGGTCTAAGATGATATGGGGGGGGTTGGAAAGAGGGGGGTGAATAGCAAGGGACACCAAGAGAAACTTGAGAGAATGAGAAATATAGGATAATCTATTACACATAAAGAGGGCATGGGAAAGGGAGGGGACAAATACTATTATAAGAAGGAGAGGAAGAGAGCATTAAGAGGTAATATTTAAACTTTACTCTCAGTGTAATCAACCCAGAGAGGGAAGAGTAGCTATATCATCCATTGGGATATAAAACTCTATCTAACCCTACTGAGAAAGTCAGAAGGGATAAACCAAGGGGAGCAGGGGAGTGGGGAGGTCAAAAAAGGGAGGGGAGAAGAAGGGGGAGGGAATTTATTAGGCCTTTAAAAATAAAAAGAGGGGAATAATAAGGGAGGGGGTAGAAAGGGAAGTTAATCAAGGGAGGGGATAAGGGATACCAGCTTAAAGCAAATCACTGGTTTAAAAGGAAATAGTTTAAGAAGAAGGGATTGGAATAGGGGAGGATACGAAAATGTCAGCATATGCACAACTGATAATTATAACTCTGAATGTGAATGGGATGAACTTGCTCATGAAACAGAAGAAAATAGCAGAGTGGATTAGAAACCAAAACATGAACTTGACTTCCGGTTACGATGGCGGCAGAGTAAGGAGCTTGATCTCTCCTAACCAAAGCATACAAGACTCCTCAAGGGGCCATAAAAACAAATCCAGATGAACGAAGGAACCCCACAACAGGGCGCCTCATTGAAGGTATGTGGAATTGGGGCATTTCCACACTATAAAGGGGTGAAACAGCTCTCACTAAAACACGAGAGGAAGAAGCCCATCCACCCCCCCTCACATCACGCACAGGGCCAAGGCCAACACACAAGAGTGAAAATAGGATTGGGGCAATCAGTAAATCACTAGCAGCCCTACGGCTTGTACCTGAGAGCTGCAAGACATGGGACCCCATGTGGCTGAGGGGAGCACACGGACTTTCCCGAGCATCTGCGCGGGTGAAGGCATTGCCCTAGGTGTGGACAAAGATCTCAAACGCAAGTACTTTTCCTAGCATCAGAGTGGGTGAACACATTGCCCTAGGCGCGGACAAAGATCTTGAAAGCAGGGACTTTCCTGAGTGTCTGCAGGGGTGAAGGCAGTGCCCTAGGCGAGGACAAAGATCTCGAGCCCAGGCTTGGACCTCGAGAGGGGACCTGGTGCAGACGGGAGCATGGCTGTGGAAGCAGCCCCTGAGACTGCTAAAGGAGCCTTGGGTAGAGGGGCAGACTGGGGACCACCAGGAGGCTTGAGCCTGAGGAAAAGGAGACTGGAGCCCTCGGGAGCTTAGAAAGTGAAGGCAGGTCAGGCCTAGAGACAGGAGGTCCTAGGTTCAAACCCGGCCTCAGCCACTTCCCAGCTGTGCGACCCTGGGCAAGTCACTTGACCCCCATTGACCACCCTTACCAATCTTCCACCTATGAGGCAATACACCGAAGTACAACGGTTTAAAAAAAAAAAAAGAAAGTGCAGGCAGACCTTGAGTGTGAAGACAAAGCTGAAAAGGGGCGGGGCTAACAATGGCAAGCAGAGAACCCCAGAAGAAAAAGATTATCAAGAAAAACTCTGGAACACTCAACAACTTTTACACAGAGAAAATTCAGACAACAGAGGAGGACAAACAAGTATCCAAACCTTCCCAAAACAATGAAAACAGGTCACAAGCTCTTGAAGAGTTCAAAAATGAGATGTTGAGGAAGATGGAAGAGATATGGCAATAAAATAACAGCTTAAAAGGCAGAATTTCACAATTGGAAAGTGAGGCAAGTCAACTGAAGACCAGAAATGACCAGATTGAAAAGGAAAACCAAAATATTATAACTGAAAACCAGTCCCTAAAGGCTAGAGTTGAGCAATTAGAAGCCAATGATCTCCAAAGACAACAAGAACAAATAAAACAAAGTCAAAAGACTGATAAAAACATGAAATATCTCAATGAGAAAGTGACAGACCAAGAAAACTGGACTAAAAGAGACAATTTGAGAATCATTGGTCTTCCAGAAAAAGCAGAAATTAATAGAAACTTGGACTCCATACTTAAAGAAATTATTCAGCAAAATTGCCCTGAAGTTCTACAACAAGAGGGCAATATAGACATTGAAAGGATCCATAGATCACCCTCTACACTGGACACAGAAAAGTCAACACCTAGGAATATAATAGCCAAATTCAAGAGCTTTCAAGTAAAAGAAAAAATCTTACAAGAAGCCAGAAAGAGATGTCAAATATCAAGGAGCACCAATCAGGATCACACAGGATCTGGCAGCCTCCATGCTAAAAGACCTCAAGGCTTGGAATATGATATTCAGAAAGGCAAGAGAACTGGGCCTACAGCACGGATCAACTACCCATCGAAACTACTATATACTTCCAGGGGAAAGTATGGGCATTCAACAAAATTGAAGATTTCCAAGTTTTTGCACAAAAGAGACCAGGACTAAATAGAAAGATTGATATCCAACCACAAAAATCAAGAGAAACATGAAAAGGTAAATAAGAAACAGAGGGAAAAGGAAGAAAACTCATAATTTTTTAAATATGACTCTTTAAGGGCTTAAATAAGATCTAATTATCTGTATTACTATATGGAGAAATGCTATGTATCATTCTCTGTAGTGAAATCTATTTACTATTATAATATTCACTATTATAGCAACCAGAAAAATAATTCATAGGGAGAGGACAGGATACTAAATGGTCTAAGATGACATGGGGGGTGGGAAAGAAGGGGAGGAATAGTAGGGGACACAAAGAAAAATCTGAGTAAATAAGAAAAATAGGATATTCTATTACACACAAAGAGGGCATGGGAAGGGGAGGGGATAAATACCATTATAAGAAGGAGAGGAAGAGAGCATTAAGAGGTAATAATCAAATCTTACTCTCAGTGTAATCAACCCAGAGAGGGAAGAGTAGCTTTATTATCCATTCGTTTAAAAACTATATCTAATCCTACTGAGAAAGTCAGAAGGGATAAACCAAAGGGAGCAGGGGAGTGTGGAGGTCAAAAAACAGAGGGGAGAAGAAGGGGGAGGGAATTCATTAGGCCTTTAAAAAACAAAAAGAGGGGAATAACAAGGGAGGGGGCAGAAAGGGAAGTCAATCAAGGGAGGGGATAAGGGATACCCGCTCAAAGCAAACCACTGGTTTAAAAGAAAATAGTGTAAGAAGAAGGGGTGGGTCTAGGGGAGGATACAAAAATGTCAGTGAATGCACAACTGATAATTGTAACTATGAATGTGAATGGGATGAACTCGCTCATAAAACAGAAGCAAATAGCAGAGTGGATCAGAAACCAAAATCCTACCATACGTTGTCTACAAGAAACACATATGAGGCGGGTAGACATACACAAGTTTAAGGTTAAGGGCTTGAGCAAAATCTTTTGGGCATCAAATGAGAAAAAGAAGGCAGGAGTGGCTATTATGATCTCTGACAAAGCCAAAGTAAAAATAGATATGATTAAAAAAGACAGGGAAGGTCAGTACATCCTGATTAAAGGCAGTATAAACAATGAGGAAATAACACTGCTCAATATATATGTACCAAGTGGTATAACATCCAAATTCATATAGGAGAAACTGGCAGAGTTCAAGAAGGAAATAGATAGTAAAAACATAATAGTGGGAGATCTAAATATTCCTCTTTCAGATGTAAATAAATCAAACCAAAAAATAAATAAGAAAGAGGTAAGAGAGGTGAATGAAGTCCTAGAAAAATTAGTTTTAATTGACATGTGGAGAAAAATGAATAGGGACAAAAAGGAATACACCTTCTTTTCAGCTATACATAGTACATTCACAAAGATTGACCATGTAATAGGGCATAGAATCATTTTAAACAAATGCAAAAGAGCAGAAATAATAAATGTAACCTTCTCAGATCATAATGCAAAAAAAAAATTAGTAAGGGCAAATGGACAGGCAAATCAAAAACCAATTGGAAATTAAACAATATGATTCTCCAAAACCAATTAGTCAAAGAAGAAATCATAGAAACAATCAACAATTTCATTGAAGAGAATGACAATGATGAGACATTCTACCAAACTCTGTGGGATGCAACCAAGGCAGTACTCAGGGGGAAATTTATATCCCTGAGTGCATATAATAACAAATTAGGGAGGGCAGAGATTAATGAATTGGGCATGCAACTCAAAAAATTAGAAAGCGTGCAAATTAAAAACCCCCAGATGAAAACTAAATTAGAAATACTAAAAATTAAGGGAGAAATTAATAAAATCGAAATTAAAAGAACTATTGAATTAACAAATAAGACTAGAAGCTGGTATTTTGAAAAAAAAGCAGATAAAATTGACAAAGTACTGGTCAATCTAATAAGAAAAAGGAAAGAAGAAAACTAAATTGACAATATTAAAGATGAGAAGGGAGACCTCACCTCTAATGAAGGGGAAATTAAGGCAATCCTTTAGAACTATTTCACCCAATTATATGGGAAGAAATATAACAATTTAGTAGATATGGATGAATATTTACAAAAATATAAACTGCCTAGATTAACAGCAGAAGAAATAGAATACCTAAATAATCCCATATCAGAAATAGAAATTGAACAAGCCAT
>NW_025370492.1:0-392 GCF_016433145.1 Gracilinanus agilis | reverse complement strand
ATTCACAAGTGAATTCTATCAGACATTCAAAGAGCAACTAATCCCAATAGTATACTAATTATTTGATATGATAAGCAAAGAAGAAGTCCTACCAAATTCCTTTTATGACAAAAATATGGTACTGATCCCAAAGCCAGGTAGACCAAAAACAGAGAAAGAAAACTATAGACCAATCTCCCTAATGAACATAGATGCAAAAATCTTAAATAGAATATTAGCAAAGAGACTCCAGCAAGTAATTAAGAATATCATCCACCATGATCAGGTAGGATTTATACCAGGAATGCAAGGATGGTTCAACATTGGGAAAACCATCCACATAATTGACCATATCAACAGTCTAACAAACAAAAATCATATGATTATCTCAATAGATGCTGAAAAAGCCTTTG
>NW_025370491.1:0-7945 GCF_016433145.1 Gracilinanus agilis | reverse complement strand
CCCTCCCTCTTCTCCTTCTCCTTTTTTCTATATCCCCCTCTCTTCTCTCTCCTTTTTTCTCTCTTCTCCTCTTCTTTCTCTTTCTCATTCTTCTCCCTTTTTCTTCTCTCCTTTTCCTTCTCTTCCATTTCTCTTTCCTTTTTCTTCCCCTCTTCTCTCTCTCCTTGTCCTACTACTACTACTTCCTCTTCCTCCTCATTCTCTTTCTCTCTCTCCCAGTAGTATTCTCTTTCAGTTTTTGACAACTCTATTAGAAAGTTTTTCTATCTTTTAAGTCATAAGAGACTTGCCTAAGCTTACCCAGGAAGTCATTGAGTGACTGAGCAAAAATTAAAATCCAGATCTTCTGACTGCCTGGCCAAGGTGCTTCCCTGCTACCAATGCTTCCCTCTGACTGTTTTCAGGATGATGACCCACCAAGGAGCAGTGGGAATTGGGGGCAGAAGAGAAAACTTCCCTATAAATCCAAGATTTTTGGCCAAGAACTAACTATTCAACAAAAACTTCTAGGAAAACTAGAAAATAGTCTGGCAGAAACTAAGCATAGACCAATATCTCGCATCATATACAAGATGGATACATGATTTAGACATCAAGAGTTACATCATAAGCAGATTAGGGGAGAATGGAAAAAATGACCTCTCAGATCTGTGAATAAGTGATGAGTTTATGGCCAAACAAGATAAAGAGGATCAAAGGATCTAAAATGGATAATTTGGGGGCAGCTATGTAGCACAGTGGATAGAGTTCCAGACTTGGAGGCAGGAGTTCCTGGTTTCAAATCTAGTTTCAGATACCTCCTAGCTATGTGATCCTGGGCAAGTCACTCAACCTAGATTACTTAGCCCTTGCTGCTTCTCATTTCTTAGAATTGATACTAAGATAGATAGTAAGGGTTCAAAAAAAATTTTTAATAAAATGGGTAATTTTGCTTACATGAAATAAGAAAGATTTTGTACAAACAAATCCAATGTAGCCAAAGTTAGAAGAAAAACAGGAAACTGGGAGCAAATTTTTACAGAAAGTTTCTCTGATAAAAACCTCATTTCTCAAATATAAAAGGAACTGAGCCAAATTTATAAAAATGAGTTGTTCCCCAGTTAAAAGGACAAAGGATATAAACAGACTGTTTTCAGAAGCAGAAAGCAATCAATTATCACAAGAAAAGTGCTCTAAATAACGAACAATCAGAGAAATACAAATTTAAACAATTCTGAGGTACCACCTCAGCTATCAGATTGACTTCCAAGGCAGAAAAGAAAAATGACAAATGGAGGGGATGTGGAAAAATAGGGACACTGATGCACTATTCATGTAGTTATAAATTGGGCCAGCCATTCTGGAGAATAATTTGGAACTATACCCAAAAGATTACAAAGCTATCCATACCCTCTTTTGACCCAGCAACATCATTACTACATCAATAATGTTTTTTAAAGTAACAACAAGAGCCAGAGTCCCTAGATACTCTACTTCAAGGCCCAGGCTCCTGGAGATGGTTGGCGGGCCCTAGAGAGGTGGTCCCACTATCTCTTCCCAGCCTAAGTCCCAGATTCTTCCTTCTACTAAAGAGAACATGTAATGAAGGAAAATAGAGAGAAAGTTCATGCAGAGTGAACTCAGCTAGACTTCTTTTCAGCAATGTGCTGGGTAAAGCCAAAGCTAATCCAAGTCCTCATTAAATTTTTATTGTGAGCATTTACACCTCAGAAATTGGCACAGGTACCAATCAGGGTTTAGGGTATTGTTTTGATGGTTGTCTAGACTTAAGAAAATGTTAATGTAGATTAATTTTAAAAGTTAGTTCATATGTTTCCCTCCTGTCCCCTGTTAAACATTTGCCATCACATCCTAGCTCGCTCTCTCTCTCTCTGTCTCTCTGTCTCTCTCTCTCTCCCTCTTTTGTTCTCTGTCTCTGTCTCTGTCTCTGTCTCTGTCTCTCTCTCTCACACACACACACACACACACACACAAAGCAATAACAACAAAGGAGGTTATGAAGAATAGTGCCCATTAACACACTTCTTTTTTCAATGCTTAAAAAGATTGTTTGGGCAGCTAGGTAGTACAGTGGATAGAGAGCCAATCCTGGAGTTGGGAAGACCTGGGTTCAAATTTGACCACAGATACTTCCTAGCTAGGAGATGCTGGAGAAGTCCTTAACTGCATTTGCCTAGCCCTTGCTGCTCTTCTGTCTTAGAATTAATACAGGACAGAAGGCAAGGGTATTTTAAAAAAGATTTATTTTGAGTGAATGGAAGGAAGGGAGGAAATATGGGTTTTTACCTTCCTAGCCCAAGTGCCAAGTAGAACTACATTCTTGTTACAGATTCTGAGATGCTGTCATCTGGAAGAATTTACTCTGTAGTTCTTTCATTATCCTTTAATTTTTAATTTTTCTTTTACTCACCCATACCCCATGTCCAGTATCCACTGCACCACCTAGCTGCCAAGGTTTTCCTTCACTCAGATACTACTAGATTTCTCCCCTAAGGTCCTAATCTTTGTCCATTCTCCCTAAACTCCAGGACAGGCTTTTTTGCATACAAATTGCTCACTGGGTACACAGCACTAACATCAATTAAAATTCTTCTTCAAAGAACTGCTAAAGCCCTCCACAACTCCATCAGGTGTTGGCTACCCCTCTGCTGATAAGCCGTCCTACTCTCACCCCACCCCCATTAGACCTTACAAAGATGGCAGCAAGCACATGGCAAGCAAGTCCATACCTTCCTGGCTTAGTAGGTCTTGCCAGAGTTTGCCCTCTCCCATTATGTTATGTATTGATTCTAAGGCAGAAGAGCAGTAAGGACTAGGCAATGGGAATGAAGTGACTTACCCAGGGTCACACAGCTAGGAAGTGTAGGAGGGCAGATTTGAACCTAGGACCTCCCATCTCTAGTCTTGGCTCTCAATCCACTGAGCCACCCAGCTGCCCCCATATTGGTCCTCTTTGAAATGAATGATGAGAACTACTAAAAATATATATACATACATACACACATATATGCATCTATATGGGCACATATATACACAGATGCATATATTATACATATACACACACACCTCACTCTGTACTCTGAGTCTATCTATCTAGAGGTAGGCAGCATGTTTCCTCATGGGTCCTCTGGAATCATGATCGGTCGATGGGTTGATCAGAGTTCCAAAGTCTTTCAGAGTCATTTGTCTAAGACCCCAAGTTGACTTCCCTTGGTGGAAGGAGTTTTCTCACCAGGAGCTCCCTCTACCAATGAAATCTTAGCTCCCTCTCTCTTTTCATCCAGCATATGAAAGCAGGTATGGACAGATTCCTAACAGAGGGATCAATAGCCAGGGCTTTGACCAAGGATGCTATAGCCAGGAAGATTTGTTTCCTCTCCTCTCTGGGGCAGTCCTCTTTACCATTGTGATTCCTTCCCCTCTGTCAGGGCCCATCTTATCCCACCAATGTGCTCTATCCCTGCTTCCTGCACCTACCACCTGTTCCTAGAGATTGAGAGGCCAAGGATCAGGGGCCAGTCCTGCTAGAGGTTTAGAGCTACATACACTCTCTGGTGGACACATCTCCCTCTTTCCCAGAACCAACCAGGACCAACTATCTATTGTAACACTCCTCCCAGTTTAATTGGCCATGGAGAGGCCAGACTTCCTAATGTCATCTGGGGTGGAGAGGACTTTCTATGGTCCTGAAATCCTACTGGTTCAGCTGTTGTTTATGGTTTGTTTCCCCATTCTGTCAAGCCAGGGCCTTTATTAAGCCAGAAGGACCTGGCCCCTTTGAGGCTTGCTATTGAAAGGATGCTGGTAAGGGCAAACATTGCTTCCAGGGTCATGTTGCCTCAGCAGTGGTGGGAAGTTAACAGAGAAACAGCTTGCCGGGGGCAACACCTGTGCATGAGAACAACCCACAGGGGCAAAGGACTGAGAACACATGAATCCTGCCTACAATTTTATGCCTGTTTCCTATTATTCTGACCAAGGAATTCACTGGTAATGCTTCCTGTATCTCTCTTGTCAGAAAACCCTCTCCTCATACATCTATATTCTCAGTCAACAACCCCATAGCACTATTTTCCATTTCAGACTGATATCCTTAGTATCATTTAACCTCTAGCCCCCAACCAGCTTGGATGGTCAGTTATCATCAGAGACCCCAAGGGCACCTTAATTTCAGCTTCAATTCAGGACCCATTGACCTACAAAAGCAATCTCAAACTTTTGGTCTCAGGACCTTTTTTCACTCTTAAAAATGATCAAGAACTCCAAAAGAGCTTTGGCTTATGTGGGTTCTATCTAACTATGTTGGACAGCCAGGTGGCACAGGGGATAGAGTGTTTGGCCTGGAGTCAAGCCTGAATTCAAATTCTTGGCTTCAGATACTTACTGACTATGTGACCCTGGCCAAGTCATTTAACTCAGTTTTCCTGTTTCTTCTTCTGTGAAATGAGCTGGAAAAATAAATGGCAAACCACTTCAGTATCTTTACCAAGATGACCCCAAATGGGGTCACAAAGAATTGAACACAACTAGACCACCTCAGCTTGTAGGCAATAGATCTGAGATGTGAACCCATGAACTCTTACTCCAAATTCAATGTTCTTTTCCACTAGGAAGATACCCTCATCAAAGTTTCTTTCAGCTCTAATTTTCTACTACTACTATTAATAGCAGCAGCAGCAACAACAATAATAATAACAATAAAATACCACTCTGCATCTTTTACTTTCCTGTGAAGTAGGTAATGTAAGTGACCATCATCCCCATCTTAGAGATGGAGAAACTGAGGTTCAGAGAGGCCTACTGACTTGCCCCATGTTCACATAGCTAGTAAGTTATCAGAGCCAAAATGGGGACCAAGGTCTTGCAATTACAAGTCCAAAGCTATTCTCACATCCCAGGACTCCTTCCTTCTGTCTGTCATTCTTTGGTTCTAGGTCAGTTCTCCAATGATAGAATTAGCCCCAGTGACAGTGGAGAATGAGGACTTCATATCTGCAATTTTTAGAGTATTCAAAGTTTCCCCCATGTGCAATATTTGCTAAATAAGAAAACAAATTATTAATATGAACAAAATTTAAATAAAAAAATAATAATTAAAAATATGGTTGCTCTTGGAGCCCTTACTGTTTGTAGCTGTCAGCTATCAAAGATGAAGCCAGATGGACAGTATTAAAGCTAGAAATTCCAATAAAATAAAAATTCCACTTGTGACTATAATAGAACTATCAGACTGAGAATTTTGGCTCAATAACAAATACAAATTTCATCAAAAAGTTCCTAGGCAAAAATCTAGCAAATATTAATTTCACTCTAAATGTCAGCCTGACATCTACCAATTTATCTCATTTCAAATGATCCTCATAGCAATGCCGAGGTGACTACTATTATTCTACTCTTTTTACAGATGAGAAAACCGACTTGCCTAAGGTCAACATAGCTAGCAAGATATGTTCTAAGCCTTAACTTCTCTAGGCTAAACATCAATAGCTCCTTCAACCTATTCTCATATAGAATGAGGAGAGAAAGATTTTTAATCAATTAATGAACAGTTACTAAGCAGCTAGGTGATATCATGGGTAGAGAGCTGGGCTTGAAGTCAGGAAGAACTGGGTTTTGATCCCGCCTCTTGTTGGTTAGTCTTTGGTCAGTCATTTTTCAATCATATCCTACTCTTCTTGACCCCATTTGGGGTTTACTTGGCAAGGATACTGTTTGCATTTCCTTCTCCAATTCATTTTATAGATGAGGAAATTGAGGCAAATGGGATTAAGTGATTTGCCCAGGATAGCTAATAAGTATTTGATGGCAAATTTGAAATCAGTTCCGTTTGACTCCAAAACCCAGCATTCTATCCACTGAGCCCAGTCTCTTGAGACCTTATTCACTCCTTTCTAGGTCTTAGTTTCCCAATCTTTTCAAATGAATGGTTTGGACTTGACATCCTCTAAATTCTCTTTCATGATTGGTAAGGGTGGGCAATGGGGTCAAGTGACTTGCCCAGGGTCATACAGCTGGGAAGTGGCTGAGGCCGGGTTTGAACCTAGGACCTCCTGTCTCTAGGCCTGACTCTCACTCCACTGAGCTACCCAGCTGCCCCCTCTCTGCCATTTTTTATGTGTCCTTTTGTAGAAAGACAGTTTGGTGTAGTAGCTAGAAGAAGCCCAACATTAGAATTAGGACACCTGGGTTCTACTTCTGGCTCTATTACTCTTTCATTGGTTAAACAAGAACCCTTCAGTATCTCTGCCTCTCATCTTTGATAATCTATGAACTTATTTTTCTAATCTTACAAGAATAGTTCCCTTAGAAGAAGACTGTTAAGTTATATAAAGAGAAGAGGCTTAAATGCAAAAGCAAGACATATTACGATAGACTCATAGATGCCTATGTCTTGCCACCTAGAGGTCATTCCTAATGAATGAAAAGACAATCCTAGTTCGCTTTAGTAGAGCACTCTTTTACCCTCTTTGTTCACTTACTGATCATCTTTTTAATGCTAGATTTTTAACTTTAGATTTGGGTATGTGGCCATCATGCTAGGAACCAGATTCGTAGAGCCAGAGAATGCATGTCTTATCACTCAAAACATTTCCATATTATTCATTTTTGTAAGAGAATAATCGTATAAAACCAAAACCCCAAATCGTATAACCAAATACACAAGTGATAAATCATATGCCTTCATCTGCATATCTACTTCCACAGTTCTTCCTCTGAAGGTGGATAGCATTCTTTTTCAAAAGTCCCTCAGAATTGTCCTAGATCATTGTATTACTATTAGTAGCAAAGTCTATCACATTGGATCATTCCACAATATTTCAGTTACTGTGTATAATGTTCTCCTGGTTCTGCTTATTTCACTCTGCATCAGTTCATGTAGGTCTTTCCATTTCTTTCTGAAATCATTCTGTTCATCATNTCCCCAACTGAGGGATATCCCTTTAGTTTGCAATTCTTTACCACCACAAAAAACACAGCTATAAATATTTTCGTACAAACAGGTCCTTTCATATTTTTTTAAAATCTCTTTAAAATACAGACCTAGTAGAATCATATCATTTCTTTAGGAAAAAGGAATGAACATTTATTAGGTACCTACTATGTACCAGACACTGTGCTAAATATTTTACTGATATAATCTCATTTGATCCTCAAAACAACCCTGGGAGGTAAGTACTATTGTTATTCTCATTTTACAGTTGAAGAAACTGAGGCACAGAGGTTAAGTAATTTGTCCTGACAGTCTTTCAAATCATTGAGATATTTATTGTTCTAAATCTCACCTTCTCTAGGCAAAATATCTCTAGCTCCTTCAATCTATCCTCACAAAGAATGAACAGAGTAAGACTTTTAACCAATCAGTCATAATTCACTAAGCACTAGATGATAACATAGGTAGAGAGTTGGGCTTGAAGTCAGAAAGACCCAGTTTTTAATACATCTTGTTGCTCTTCAGTTGTTTTTCAGTCATGCCCTACCCTTCATGACCCCATTTGGGGTTTTCTTGGCAAGGATACTAGAAAAGTTTACCATTCCCTTCTCCAACTCTTTTATAGATGAGGAAACTAAAACAAATAGAGCTGAGTGAGATTTGAATACAAGCTTTCCTGAGTCCAGGCCCAGTGCTCTATCCATTGCACCACCAGCTGTCCAAGCTAATATAAAAGTGCTAGTTAATAAATTATGGCCCAAGTTCAAATCCAGCCTCAGACATTTACTAGCTGTGCAGCCCTGCACAAGTCACTTACCTCTATTTGCCTCATTTTCCTCATCTATAAAATGATTTGGAGAAGGAAATGACAAGCCGCTTTATTATCTCTGCCCAGAAAACCCCAAAAATGAGTCACAAAGAGTCTGACACAAAAAGAAGTGACTAACTAATAATTATGCTATGTACTATATCTACAGAGAGAGAGAGAGAGAGAGAGAGAGAGAGAGAGAGAGA
>NW_025370490.1:0-2005 GCF_016433145.1 Gracilinanus agilis | reverse complement strand
CACATGAACACACATACACTGACACAGACGAGCACTCACAATCAATCTATCAATCGATTGATCAGCAAGCAGAGACGTTTCAGGGGGCATTCCTGGGAGATAGCAAGCGGGCACTCATAGCTGGAGGAGGACCCCCCCCCCAGGATGGAGGATGGGGGATGGGGTGTAGCGCAGACGATGCCACAGCCGCGGAATTAAGAACTACGAGGCTGGGATGCAGGAGGGGGCGAAGCGAAGGCATCGCAAACAACGCCAGCACTTTGGAATCTAGTTACTGTACCTTTCTCCTTCCTTCCTTTCTTCCGTCCTCGGTGACAGCTCGATCGCCCCACAGTCCAAGGAGAAGCAGAGGCGCTTCTGCCAAGCGAGCGGTCCTTAGGTAGCAGTGGCTTAGTTCTGAGGATCCTGGAGCCTTCGCACTCGCCCAGCCTTTACCTGTGTGTCTGGGCCGGGGGCTGGAGCCTGGAGTGAGACTCCAAAGTGGGATGGGGGGGTCACGCGGCTCAGTGACCCCTACCCCCACCCCACAAAGCGGACCGCAGTTGCTGCCCGAAATTGTAGCAAGGGTTAAGCCTGGGGAGACCGGGGGCTTGGGCCCGGGCTGGGGCCAGGCAGCCAGCAGAGGTGTGGGACAGGGGACATGCCGCACTTGCGACCACAAACCTGCCTGGGCTACTGAGCATGCCCAGATCCAGGGCTATAGCCCTATAAGAGAAGCATTGTGTGCATTCCACTCCTCCAGGGTTTGGTGATGGCCAGGAGGGGCTGTGCAGGGACAGGCAGGGGGAGAGGACCCTGAGAGAAGGAGGGGGGAGGAGGGGGAGCGGCAGAGTAAGGCGCCAGCCAAGGGAAGAACCGGCTAAGGAAAGTCGCTTCTTGCTTGACAGTAGTTCATTGTCATGATCAGTATCAGAAAAGCTGGAGCAGTAAGTAGGCTTCTGGTTATCCGGGGTTGAGGCAGCCAATGTGTGAATTATCTAGGCCTCTTCCCTCTACCCATTCGGTTTGGTAGCGAGTCCACTAGGGGGTAGGAAGGGTCAGAGAGAAAGAGTAAAATTCAAACAAGTTAATTTTTCTGCCAGTCACTAACCGAGGTAAAACAGAAGAAATAAACAAGGAGAAAGGCTTGGCGGGACAGGAGGGTTAAGCCCCAAAGTGGTTCGGGGATCTCCGTGGGCATTTCCAGGCCGGCTCCAAAAAGAATCCTTGGCACAAGCTCCTCTTTTATTCTGCCCCAGCCCCTGCTGTTGTAGGTGCTTGGCAAACGAGATCGGCTGCCTCTTTTTATGGGATTAGGTGACTATCACTCCTAACTCATTCCTTTTCTTGCCCCCAAGCACCAAACATTTATTGAGGCCTACTCCGGGCAAAGCCCCTTGCCAGATACTTGTCTGTGTATGGGGGGAATGGGGGAGAGTACACAGAGATGAATAAAACCGGGCCCAGGACTTTTCTTTTAATTGCTCTGTGTGGAATCCCACCTTCTGCCCAGTCTACTTAGCAGCATTCCCCAGCAGCTCCAGGAGCAGAATGAAGTCTATCTGGGAGCAGGCAATGGTTTCTGTTTAAACCTGGGAACCCTAAAGCTGCCACAAGCCATGGCTTTGCCACCAGGCTTTGGATGCTGGCTGAACTGTGCTCCTTGAACGTGAACCAGAGCCACTGGTTGTTTCAAGGTCCTCTTTCTCCACATGCAGCCCTGAGGGGCACAGAAAGGCACCCACTCTGTGGGAGTGCAGTCCCACTCCATTCTAAGGAGCTAATGCGGCAGGCATCTCTCCATGTGTGAGGGACTTGCCTATCTATCATTCCGGGTGCAGCCCTACTGCTTTCACCAGATGCCTATATTTCATTCTGAAGTTCCAATTCCTCCCCTAGCTGGTGCAGCTAGTGCTACAGTCTTCACAAACACAGTTAAGTGTTACACCTTGCCAAAAAAATAAAATAAAATAAAATAAAATAAAATAAAATAAAATAAAATAAAATAAAATAAAATAAAATAAGG
>NW_025370489.1:0-2119 GCF_016433145.1 Gracilinanus agilis | reverse complement strand
ATATATATATATATATATATTGCTATTGGTGGAGAAAAAGGATGTGATAAACCTAACACAAATAAATGTTGGGACTTTCTTCATTTGCAGTGATCAGGTTTGGGAGTTAATTTGATATCACATTCAACTGGGCTCAATGCATACTTTTAAATTTTTTATTTTAGAAATTTTGTATATTTTCCAAAGTCTTTGTTAACACAATTTCTTGATATTTGTTTTTTGATGTTTTGTAATCCATGTTTTTCTTTCCCTCCAACCCCTCCCTAAGAAGGCAGGTAATGTGATATAGGTTGTACAAATATTATCATATAATGCTGATTTCCATGTTATGAAACAAGATGCATATTGATGACACTAGAGAAAAATTCATGAGGAAATAAAATAAAGAATGGTATATATCAATTTGTATTCAGACTCTGTTCCTTCTATGGTGGTGGATATCCTTTTTTTTTTTTTTTTTTTTTTTTTTTTGGTCATAAGAGTCTTGGAGTTGTCTTGAATCCTCAATGTATACACTTTAAAATTATGTGTCCATAAGAAGGACAAGAATATTAAAATACTAATACAAGATTTGTGGAGAACTGGAATAATTCTGAAGGCAGTAAAAAACTAAGGTAACACATGATGCCCTTTATTTCTTAAATATCAATCTTTCCTTGCAAAATATGACTTGGTGTGACTTATGTGGGTGTGTGTTGGCATTTTATGGGGATGGTTCAGGGTGTGTATTTGTCTAAATGTGACTCAGTGATAGAGTAATGATAAATGTATGTGTGATTTGATGTCACTATGCAGGAGAGTCTAGACTAAAGAGGATTGCCTGGTAATTTAAAGTAACCAATTCTTTCATTCCTTAGAAAAGATCATTAAGAGGTTTTTCTGAGGAAAAGTAATATTCAGTATCAAGGTTTTAAGAAAATCAAAATTAGGCATTGAAATGAATTTGCTCTCCTTCTGTAAAGTTATTCCATCTTTTACATAAGTGTCTCTGTGGAAAGTCCATAAATACATTCCTACTTTACCATCAGAAAATTTCTTAAGATATGCTTCAGATTTTCTAAGGGCAGAATGCTACCAGCACCTTCAAATTGAAATAAGTGAAGTGTAGCATGGCGATTTTCCACTTATATTATTTGATAAGTAGTTATACCTAGTGCATATATAAGATCAGAACAAAGTCTTTGGCTTGAAGCAGACCCAAAGATGTAATTCCAGGGGATTTTCAAATGACTAACTCTACACAGAAAAGTAAGGGGAAATTATTCAAACCAAACTTCATATTTAGCTACATATAAAATGCAATCTCTAATAAAAATAAAGGCTAACTGAAAAATTCAAATAATTATCAGCAGAAAAGTCACACATTTTTCTAGGAAAGAGGAAAGATGGAGATGGGCTGGAAAGAAAAAAATTAGGGGAATAATTGTATTAAAAAAGACTGGCAAAAGAACATTCTTAAGCTCTGGAAAGACAAAGGTGGACTGGAAACGTGATCAAATACATGTAATAAAGATCAAATGTGCCATGAACCTTGACTAGTCCATCACAAGAAATTGGTGGCATCATTTGAAGACTGAGGAGAGTATTTTCATACAAAGAAGTTCTACTTTATATCAGTTACAACATAGGAAATCTATTATCTTCAAGAGATTATTCAGAGTATAAGCCAGATTGTGAAAAATTTCAGTAAATCCATGGATGGCGATTCCATCGTTGCTTAAGAATTAAGAAAATGAGTGTGCCTCTCCTCTTTATTATAAAAAGGATAGAGTTAGAATGGGCAGGGACAGACCTATTCCTAGTATATGCTGTTTAACACTGAACAAGATGATAGACGTGAGCAGTAGCAGAAGTGTAAACTAACTTTAGATTTTAACACCCCATCCACTGTGGAAAATGATTATGACATTCCTTAAAACATACTAGTATCACAAATTTGGGATATTACCAGCTTTTGTCCAGACTGGATGGAGAAGAAATTTGGAAAAGGATTTTCCTTTTCTAGGTTGTGGTTCCTTATGTAGAATTTGATGAAATTCTTGGAGTACCATGAAAGATACTTTTCTTTATAGGGAAAATAAACAAACAAACAAACTATACATACATACATACATACATA
>NW_025370488.1:0-5522 GCF_016433145.1 Gracilinanus agilis | reverse complement strand
AAGAAAGAAAGAAAGAAAGAAAGAAAGAAAGAAAGAAAGAAAGAAAGGAGGAACTTGGCTTGCTAATTTATCAATTGACTTAAGTGCCCTTTAAGATCTCTCCAAATCCAAATCCAAGATTCTGTGGTTCAAATTCTGTTTCTCTTTTGGCCAACAATCAACAAACAAGAATTTATTAAGTGCCTACTCTGTACCAGAGTGACAGGTTCTGGTCCTACAAAAACAAAAAAGTGAAAATTTTCAAGGAGCATTCCATAGGAGTGCTACGCCATAAAACAGCCACATCTTTCATTGATTTAAATAATCTACTGCTACTCCCCAGCCTTACTCTTGACCTCTAGCAAGAGGATTATAATGTTCTTCCTCCTATAGCACTTTTATACAATAGTACATATAAAAGTAAATAGAGAATAAATATGATTTATCTTAAATCAAACTACAAGTTGTGAGGACACTAAGCATCTGATGAAATTCAGGAAAGGCTTCATGTAGAAGATGGTGCTTATGCTGTGTTTAGAGAAGCAAGAGGGTTTGAGGAGGCAAAGGTGAGTTGGTAGTGGCTTCTAGGGATGGGGGGAAATTGGTACCACTTATTGCTAATATGTCAGCATCAATCTATCTATATACATAGATAGGTAGATATAAATATATCCCTATTTCCTCCTCTCCCCATCCCTACACAAATACATACTCAATTTCCTTTCTTGTAGCTCACTGGAGAAGACTGATTCAGGCAGCAAACATTTTTTCTAAAAATCTCCTTTCTTCAAAAAGCATCTTTTCCTTCAGAATAGATGCACTGCCAAAAGGCAAAGTTCTTAGAGGGTCAAATCATCAAGTATCATAGACAATAAAAATGTGATTGTAAAGGTGACTCCGTATTTCTCAGAGTTGGGCTTCCTGAAGAATCATCACGATTGCCTTTGCCAAAGACCTAAAAAGTCAGCTCTGTTTTCACCTTTGCAGCAATTATTAATCTACTCCTGCTCAAGTTTCCTTCCTTTCTAAATTGTCAACTTTTTGACCTCGCCATCTCCCAAATCAAATAAGGATCAATTAGAGTCATTTAGGAAAGTTCTACATAACATGGAGTGTTCAGTGGCTGAAGTATAATTAGGCATAACTGAGTACAAGTATTATGTAGTAAAATATTGCTGATCAGCTACACAGGCTTCTCCTTGTGATTTTATTTGGAATTTCACTGAACGGAAACCAATAGGAATATTTAAAATATGAAAAACCTATAGGTGGATAAAGTAGGAGATGGGAAGTGAGGGCTGGGGAGAGATGCAATGGAGCATCCTGGGAAGAGAGTCGGCCTCAGAGCTATAAAGTTGTGGGTTCAAATCCTTTTTTTAGACACATACCTACTGTGTGAGCCTGGACAAATCATTTAATCTTTTAGTTCTCCAGGTAATTCTCCAATATTTAAGTTTCAGAGAAGGAACCAACTTGTCCTAGTTGAGAAGGTTAGTTTTCTCAATTGGGAATTTGCCATAGCAATTTAACAAATAACAAATCTAGTCCCTATTCCTATAGTACAATGTGAGGGGCATCTCCTTAAACCCAAGGAGCACTTCTTGTCTCCTGCATCCATGTGCTAGGCAATGTGAGGAATAAAAAGAAATTATTATATCCAGTTTCTGCACTCAAGAAGTTTCTTGGGGAAACTATAAGACAGCTAGGTGGTGCAATGTTCTGGAGTGAGGAAGAGCTAAGTTCAAATCCTGCCTCAGGTACTTATTTATTTGTATGACTCAGGGCAAACCACCAAAACCTTCTCTCATCTTCTATTTCTTTGACTGGAAAATGGAAATAATAAAACATCTACCTGTCAGGGTTGTAAAGTGCTTTGCAAACCTTAAGGCACTATTATAAATGCTGGTTAGTAGTAGTAGTAGTAGTAGTAGTAGTAGTAGTAGTAGTAGTAGTAGTAGTAGTAGNTAGTAGTAGTAGTAGTAGTAGTAGTAGTAGTAGTAGTAGTAGTAGTAGTAGTAGTAGTAGTAGTAGTAGTAGTAGTCAGAAATAATGAAGGAATGATAAAGCAGGAAGAACATTGGTTCAATAGTCAGAGGACCTGGATTCACATCTTACCTCTAATGCTTACAATTATTAAGATTTAAAATGATACTAGAGTTAATTCCATTTACACACAATGAAACCTTAGACAAATCATTTCATTTCCTTGAACCCTGGTTTCCTCATCTCCAGGATTCTAGGAACCAGGGAGCATGGTATAAAGTGACTCATGTTCACCACTTGGGGCTGAATTACCTCTTCACTGGTCTTCTGGACTCTTCTCCTTCCTGGTCTCTGTCTCCCCAACTCTCTTCTTCCTGTAAGTCCCCACCAGAATCATCTTCCTAAGGCACAGATTTGATTATACCACTCCCCATTTCATAGGCTCTCCATTGTCTCCTTAGTAATTCCTTACCCAATGTTCAAGGATGTGTCATCCAACTTTGTGACACCGGGCAACTCAATTTTACTTTCTAAGTCTCAGTTGGCTATCTGACATAATGGAAATAATATAGAGTTTGGTACAAGAAAACTAGTTTCAAATCCTGCTCCAGGTACTAATTATGAAACCATGGCCAAGGCCAATTGCAAAGATTCTTTGAGAAGCATACTGCTGTTACAAAGAGTATTAATTCAGTACCTATCCTTAATCAACTTAAAATATAAATGAAGAAATAATATGTATATACTTGAAAAAGTTAACTTAAAATAAAAGCCAGTATTTGCTAAGTTCCAAATGAGTGGAAAGCACCAAATAAGTTTGATAGAAATCAATAGAAGAGGCATTAAGGAGGAGGAGGAAAGACTTGGGGTACTCCTTAAAAACTGGTTGAAATAGTTGTGGAGGGGTAAAGAGAGATTCCTAAAAGGTAGATATGAGGAGAAAATAAATGCTCACAGAAGGAATTTTACATAGGAGGGCACTGGAGGAGGAGGGAATGGTGGAGCGTGCCAGTCAGTAAACAAAGCCAGCTAGGAAGATAATATTGAGAATGTATTAGAATCATTTAGTGGAGGGCTTTCAATGTCAGGTTAAGAAAAAGAGACCCCTTTCAGAGTTCATAGTCTTCCCTATTTTTTCTTAGATTAAGTCTCCCTGGGTTGATTTACCCTTCCTTAGGCAGACCCTACTCCTGGGGGCTTACCATATTGGTGCTAGATTTAGTGTGAACACCTGATCAGCTTTAGTACTGCAGCTCAGACCTCCCCAAGTTCAAGCTCAGCCTCCTTGATAGCAAAATATGAGGTATGAGTTTTATAAGTATGAGCCACCAGTCTTTCCCATTTTAATAGGTCTAGCACTTATTCTTAGACCTGGAGTCAGAAGGACCCAAGTTCAAATATGGCCTTAGCCATTCACTAGTTGTGCAACCCTAGACAAGTTACTTATTTAACCTGTGCCTTAATTTCCTCATCTGACAAATGATGGTAATGATAGTTAGTACCCACATCCCAGGGTCGTTGAGAAGAGAAAATGAGAAAATATTTGTGATATGCTTTGCAAAACTTACAGCTAAATAAATGCTAGCTATCGTTATTGTTATTTACCCCATTTCAGGCAAATTAACATTTCCCATCTGAGAAACAAGCAAACTAAAGCACAAAATTCTTTTCTATTCTTTAAATTTTACTTTTTTGATGAATAAAAATCTCTTTTCTGTCCTTTCTCTACCTTCCACTCCTCATGACAAAAAAGAAAAGCATATCTGTTGTAATAAACATGTATAATGAATCAAAACAAATTTTCTCACTAGTCACATTCAAAAAGCATTCATGGCTCATTCTATACTCTGAAGAGCGGTGGGCAAGGTGGGCAGCATACCTCATCATCAGTCCTCTGGATGAAGGCACATACTTAATTCTCAAGCTGCTTACTCAAGGTCACCCAACAGCATCTCAGTAATCTGGGAAGCAAAATCCCAAGCTTTTGACTTTCACCCTGCTGGCCCTCATTCTACCAGGCCATACGTATCTTATAAATAATTAATAATGGGAAATGTACAACTCCATTTCCTTTCATTTATGATTCCCAGATGGCTTAGAAAGTGAATTTTCTTATCCAGGGAATCTCTGAGAAATGTGTTACCCAAAACGCTCAACTGCTACTGTTTAGCTGCATATGAAAACAAAGCAGTGATTTCACTACCTCAGGAAAAAAGGGTCCTTATATAAGGAAAGAAGTGATATTTTCTGCTAGAACAGGATTTTCTTTGATTAAACTGTGTCCCTGGGTTCTGTGCTTTCACCAAACCTCAATTTTTGGTGATGAGTATGATGACAAAGAGAGAATGACAACAATACTTATGACAACAACATCAAGACTCCTGACCTCTCTATCCCCTCACATCCTAGTTACCAATTAGCATTCAATTCACTTCTATTTGCCTCAATTCCTAGGAAGAAATCGCAATAGCTTACCTAGGCTCTGATGAATTGGGAAATTCTACTATTTCCTACTATACAAACTCTTTTTCACAAATGTATTAGATTTAGGTAGTCAAGAAGAATCAATTACCAAGGTTCTGCAGAAGATAATCTTTTTAAATCAGTAACATGAGTGACAGGAAACAAATGAAACAGTAACTACAAATGCTTTCATTCAGACATTGAGGATAATCCATAAATAACTTAAGAAGACCCTAAGACAACACCACCACCATAAAATAACATTTAATGAATTCTCCCAGAGTTACAGAGTTACTAACCAATGGCGAGTAGACAGAGCCAGCTGTTTAAAGGTGAATTTTTATAAATAAGGAAAAATGCTATGGAAGAAACTAAATAGATAAAACCCATCAGAAACTGAACTCAATTAGCCAAGTGTTTCAGGAAATCCAAGAACACAAAATACTAGCAGAGGGATTCCTTTCCCCCCTAAGAATTGCTAGAAAAAAAGCATTTAAAAGTTTGGCAAGAAATAGATTCAGAATAATAATTTATACCATGTGCCATGAAAATTGCAAATTAATGTCACCTAAATTTAAAGTATCACATTGTTAAAAAAAATGAAAACTATCAACAACCCGACAAAAATGTTTCAAATCACTAATAATAAGGTAAATGCAAATAAAAACAACTCTGAAGTTTTACATCCAAAAACTGACAAGACTATAACAAATGACATCATTGACATAGGAAGAGCCATGAGAAGACACTCACATCAATACACTATTGGGGAATTTGTGAATTGTTCCAATCATTCTGAAAAACAACTTGGAAATATATGGCAAAAATCATTAAACTGTTCATATCCTTTAATACAGCTACTCCACTACTATGCATGTAATCCAAAGAATTCAAAGACAGAGGGTAAATTCCCGTATATACCAAATATTCATAATAGCCATTTTGGCGGCAGCAAAAAAAAAAAAAAGAAAACAAAAACAAAACTGAGAGGAACAAAGTAGCTACCCAAGGACTGCTGTAAGACTAAGCAAATTGTGGCATATTAACATAATAGAATATTATCAAGGTATAGAAAACAAATATAAAGAATTTAGAGA
>NW_025370487.1:0-3580 GCF_016433145.1 Gracilinanus agilis | reverse complement strand
CCCCCCCCCCCGACAAGCAGTTTTCAAATGGAGTTTGCTTGTTTGTTTTGCCCAGATCTTGGATTTCATCCCAGTGGGTGCATGGCCAGTGTAGAAACTCCCTCCACGGAAGCTGGTCTAGGATGCAGCATCCCAGAAAGCTGGCCAAGGCCCTTGGAGGAGCCGTGACTTCCCCAAGGTCACACAGCTTCTATCTGGAAGAAGTAGGACTTGAACCTCAGTCTTCCTGATTCCAAGGCCAACCCTTGCTACTTCCTTAGATTTTTAAAAATGTTAATGAGGCTAAAATGCACTTTTGGGGGGGCCATTTGAATATAAAACTAAATTTTGGTTTTTCTCTGATTCAAAAATATCACTCTGTAATGGGGAAAAGGAGTTCCTTGAGGATAGATGTGGATTTTTTTTAAAAGATGTTTTATAAATAGGTCACCAGGGGGGCAGCTGGGTAGCTCAGTGGATGGAGAGTCAGCCCTAGAGATGGGAGGTCCTGGGTTCAAACCCGGCCTCAGCCACTTCCCAGCTGGGTGACCCTGGGCAAGTCACTTAACCCCCATGGCCCACCCTTACCAATCTTCCACCTAGGAGCCAATACACCGAAGTACAAGGGTTTAAAAAAAATTTATAAATAGGTCACCGACTCTTGGTGGGTCTCCCGAGGCTTTATATTTAATTTAGAAAGATGAACGAAACCCACTTTTTCCAGCGGGCCTTCGTTTGGCCCAACTGCTCAGGTGTTCACGACTAAATGAGTCGAGGAGAAACAATTGCCCTTTAGTTGGCTTGGAAGGNCCCCCCCCCCGACAAGCAGTTTTCAAATGGAGTTTGCTTGTTTGTTTTGCCCAGATCTTGGATTTCATCCCAGTGGGTGCATGGCCAGTGTAGAAACTCCCTCCACGGAAGCTGGTCTAGGATGCAGCGTCCCAGAAAGCTGGCCAAGGCCCTTGGAGGAGCCGTGACTTCCCCAAGGTCACACAGCTTCTATCTGGAAGAAGTAGGACTTGAACCTCAGTCTTCCTGATTCCAAGGCCAACCCTTGCTACTTCCTTAGATTTTTAAAAATGTTAATGAGGCTAAAATGCACTTTTGGGGGGGCCATTTGAATATAAAACTAAATTTTGGTTTTTCTCTGATTCAAAAATATTACTCTGTAATGGGGAAAAGGAGTTCCTTGAGGATAGATGTGGATTTTTTTTTAAAAGATGTTTTATAAATAGGTCACCAGGGGGGCAGCTGGGTGGCTCAGTGGATTGAGAGTCAGGCCTAGAGATGGAAAGTCCCAAGTTCAAACCCGGCCTCAGCCACTTCCCAGCCGTGTGACCCTGGGCAAGTCACTTGACCCCCATGGCCCACCCTTACCACTCTTCCACCTAGGAGACAATACACCGAAGTACAAGGGTTTAAAAAAAAATTTATAAATAGGTCACCGACTCTTGGTGGGTCTCCCGAGGCTTTATATTTAATTTAGAAAGATGAACGAAACCCACTTTTTCCAGCGGGCCTTCGTTTGGCCCGACTGCTCAGGTGTTCACGACTAAATGAGTCGAGGAGAAACAATTGCCCTTTAGTTGGCTTGGAAGGAAACAACCGACCGCTTGGCTGCATTTCTGATATCATTCTAGTACGTCCTGTGCCTATAATATATAATATAATAATTATACTATATCATTATAACACATACAGGATGAGGCTGGCACCGGAGACTCTGCATTGTAATGCTGACCTTTTCTTTCTAAAAGTGGGGATTCCTCGGCTGGAATAATGATGATCACACCAGCCGAGATGCCCCTTTTAAAGAAAACAGTGGTCCTGGGGCAGCTGGTGGCTCCGCGGATCAAGAGCAGGCTTGGGGACAGGAAGTCCTGGGTTCAGATCTGGTCTCAGCCACTTCCGATTTGTGTGACCCTGGACAAGTCCCTTTACCCCCATTGCCTAGCCCTGCCTGCCCTTCTGCCTTGGAACCAGTAGATAGTATTGATGACGAGGTAGAAGGTGAGGATGTTTTTTAAAAAGACAGAGAAGGACGGTCCCTCCTTGGCAGAAGGGCGTCTCGTGTTTGTCCCAGAGCTTAGGCTGGCCTCATAAACAAGCCCATTGATCGACTGATGGGGGCCGTCCTCGAGCGGCAGCTTCCACCCGAGTGGAAAGCATCGTTTACTTTTGGTGGCGTCCGTCACGGTCCAGAGGAAGGGCTCTGGGGATTTCGGCCGGTCAGTTTCCCCGATCCTTGGCCTTCCCTGCTCTGGGGCTCTCGGGGGTCCCTAGTCCTTTGGAGCCAGGCGGGGCCCGGGGGGCGCAAAGCGAGTCTGCTCGCTGCTTCTGACAGCCTTCAGCTCCTCATCTCATGCGCTCCGAGCTTTCTCGGGGCTCAAACTATTATGTAAACATGAGGAAATGGAAGGATTATGGGGCAAAATTGTGTTCTGTGGCAGCTTAATCCAAAATAATCCTCGCTTCAAATGCATCCTGTTTTCTGGGCTTTGGGACAGGGGCTGGGAGTGGGGAGGAGGGACGGCGGGAGCCTCATTACCGGGACTGCAAAGTTTTTATTTGTGGTGACTCCATTCTTCCTGTCGCCCCATGAGGGGAAAAGAGAGGATGTTCAAAATGGAAGGACATGACCCAATAAGTCAAGGAAATTGGGCCGAGATCCTAGAGGGCAGAGTCACTGTTTGGCCTAAAATAATGTTTAAAAATCAAGATGATTTAACACCGTCCTGGTATCAAACGGAAACCCCGGGTTTCCCCCCCCCCAGCTTTGTTTTCTCTTCCAAGGTAACTCTGGGAGATAAACTGCTTCTCCCTGAGAAGAGCAAGTGAGAGCAAAGCCCCTGCTTCGGCCCTCAGGGGTTTTCTGTGGGTAAACTGACGGTGGACCCCGTGGCACCAGGACTAGTTCAGGAACTCCGGGGCCTTGGGCAGCTCGCTGATCTTTCCCGGCCTCAGTTTCCTCCTCTGTAAAATGAGGGGCTTGCCCTAGAGGACCTCGGGGACCCCTTCTAAGCCCACGGCCAGGACTCTGGCGTTCTCAGCGAGTTGCCAGGTCAGCAGAAGGGGGGCTCCCCACGTCCCCTCAGCTGCGCTCACCAAAGCGTCAGCAGGAGGTTCGGTGCCCGGGTCCCCGACCACTCGGCTGGGTCGCTGGGCCAGTCGGGGCTGGTGCCTGAATCCCCGGGGGGGGCAGGGACATTGTCCTCGGGCCTGACTCGAGGCGCAGAGAGGACGATTGATGATTCAGGGAAGGATGGGGCGCTCGGGGAGAGTGACCTAGATAATCGCCTTCTGCCCAAGGGGCTCCCACATCCAGAGCTGGAGGGGCTTGGAGGCCCATTTTACAGATGAGGAAACGGAGGCAAAAGTCCCATTGATCATGAGCTGCAGAGTTCTGCCTTGGAACTAATACACAGTATTGATTCTAAGAAGGAAGGTGAGGGTTTAAAAACAAAACTCGGATTAGATTAGAACTCAGCTCCTCCTTTGACTGAATCCCATCTTGGCACCATTCCGCAGGGAGTCTCTTCTCTTCCTGCTGCCAGTGAGAGGACAGGATTAACTCCTGAGTGTGCTGGGGGCGTGGAGGGGC